>NC_056730.1:656255129-656470129 GCF_019279795.1 Protopterus annectens
AAGCATGGGAGTGTTTGAGGTTGTTAGGCAAAGGTTTAGGTAAAGAGAAAAGTTTAGTGTGTGTGTGTGTTGTGTGTGTGTGTGTGTGTGTGTGTGTGTGTGTGTGTGTGTGTGTGTGTGTGTGTGTGTGCAGTTCCAGGTTAAGGCAATGGTTAGGTAAAGGGACAGATGTAGTGCTGGCTGTGTGTGTGTGTGTGTGTGTGTGTGTGTGTGTGTGTGTGTGTGTGTGTGTGTGTGTGTGTGTGTGTGTGTGTGTGTGTGTGTCTGTTGATGCATGTTTGTGTGTTTAAGCTTGTCTTGTATAGTGGTAGTGTTACAGGAAGGGTAGTTTTAAGATTAGTTGTGGAGTTAGGGTTAGGAGCAGGGGCAGGTTTAAAGGAGCACCTGTCCTTAGTTGCATGCTTGCATTTTGTATCACACACTTCATATTTTATTTCTGTAATACTGCAGCAAGATGTTTGGCTCATGCATTCCATTACCATCTCAAAAATATGAGTCTAAAGGAATGTTCTTACCCATTCATGTTTTGCCCCTCTACTTCAGTTAGAATGCATGGTGTTTATTCACATTGAAGGGTTATGTTATTTCCTAAGAAGACCAGACATTACAAGGATATCTCCTATAACATATGATTTACTTAGAATCAAGACCTATATGTGCCTTTTGCAATCTTCCTCTTAATGCTGATATAGTGGTCCATATGGATCCTTTCTTTGTCAAACAGGCATGACAGCAGCCATTCTGCTGCAGCCCTGCAGCTGTACTCTTGCATGCATTTTGTACATCAAGAGTCCTCATTAATGTGGTGCTATAAAGATATAATGTTGTCTCATCTCGCCTTCTTTCTTATTGGTTGGCTTCGGAGCTGAAACTCAGCTCCAACTCGGCCTATACTAAAGCTCGAGAGCTTCTACTGGCTTAAGGCTGAGTCCTATCCCATGGTGCTTAACGGCTGTTCCCCAGATCTAGTTTGCCGCTTGAAACTTCAGGATTGTCTTCACTGGCTCAGGCTTGTAAAATTTAATATTTTATATTTGTTCGGTTCTAATTATTACTTCCTAATAAGTATCTGTTTTTACTTACTAGTTCTATCGTAATAGCCTTGTGCTATTTTTGGCTCTCTAAACCTTGTATTTTTACCTTTGTGGCTGTCTTTTTCTTTGGGCCTTGTTGTCTCCTCAAGAATCCATTTAAGTTAGGGGAATCTTGTCTTTTTTCTTCCTTCTTTCCCCTTTTTAGGAGTCACCGTTTAAGTTACAGGCATCTTCTCCGGTGGAGGAGATAGTCATTTAACTTAGAGACTTCTCCTCCTCCCTTTTCTCCTCTTCTCTTAAAAAAAAATTTAGATACCTGTTTTTTCCTATCTTTTTTCTATAAAAGATATAACCTTTTCTAACATTTATTGAGTGTTTTCTTCCTTATAGCTAGCATGTCTAAGGAACCAGCTAAGGAACATAAGTCAGGATTCAAAAAGTGCGATTTCGGCACTCAAAAAATGTCCATTACTGACGGACATACTAGTTGTGTGTACTGTCTGGGACCACTCCATCTTCAAGATTCCTGCTCCATCTGCCATAGTTTTAGTGCCAGGGTCTTGCAGGAGAGGTAGAATAAGCTTGTACTGAGGGGCTTATTAAAAGTGGATGAAGGAAATCAGACTTAAAAATTGGACACGACCAAAAAGTCTGCTTCATTGGCCCTGGTGTCTGAGCCGACAAAAAGCACCAAACTAGATACTTCTTCGGCTCCGAAAGTTTTTGGACCCGAGAAACATGGTTCGCTCTTGGTTCCATCTGTTCTGTTCATCGGTACCATTGTGGAACCGGAAAAGGAGCTGGTCACCGTCCTTGGAGCTTGTTCGCACAGTGCCGGTATCTCCTTCACTACAGTCGGTGGCAGGTAGCCACAAATCTTCCATTCATTCCTCTAGATCCTCCAGGCTATCGGATGATGACATGGAGTGGGTAGTGAAGAGATTGCTTCGGACCCGAGCCCTAGCAGAAATTCTGTCGAGCCCAGCCCATCGGATCTTGGAGACGACAACGGTGCCCCCAACTACACCGATTCCTCCTCCAACTTGAACAAGTTTGGAGTCAGAGAGTATGGAAGTCATTGTGCTGGAACCGCTGGAGCCATTAATCACTACTGATATCTCAGCTCCAACTTCTGCTCCGGTTTCCTTGATGATTTCGGCCATCGAGGGACCTGGGGGCCGACACTCCCTGGTTGGCTTCGGGGGGGAGAGTTGAGTTGGACCCTTGTCGGAACTGGCTCTCCCACTCAGCACCTCGGCTCAGGTGAGTTCGGCTCCCACATCTGCCTCAGAGCCACCCTCCTCGGTGCCACAGAGATCTCCTGGCCTCTCTGTGCTGGAGTCTCTCTCGGCCCAGGACCGCAGTGCCTTCGAGGTAATGCAGAGTGTGCTCTCAACTGAGTTTGCTCCACCTTCAGCTCCAGCCTCTCTTCCCCCTAAGGGACCGGTGTCCACCTCTTCATTAACCCTCCATCACTCACAGAGTAGATAGCCAGTGCCCCAGGAAGCCACAATGGGTGGATCCTCCTCTTCCGATATCTCCCCGGAGCATCCCCTGAAGAGGTCCCTTGGAAGAGACAGTGTAAGAGGAAGCACATAGACTCCCCTGAGTCTGTCACTTCTGATACTGACTTAGAGGATTCAGAAGGGCCCCCATGGTCACCTTCCTTTTCAGACATCCTGGAGACCCTTAAGTAGAGGGGTGGCTGGAAGTCCCTTTCCCCTTCTGAAGATGAGTTGTATATCTGGAGGCATTTGGCTCTCACTCTTCCACCTCTTGGGTGTCTCCACCTTTTGACCCACTTCTGGGTTTGTTGAGTCGAAAGGTGTGGGACTCTCCGGACTCAGTGGACCCCATTCCGCGGAGGCCTTATAAGTTCATTACCACCCCAGAAGATAGGCAGTATTTAACAAAAGGGGTTCATGTAAATGCAATGGTGGTGGTAGCGGCCACAAAAAAAGAGTTAGCTGAAACTTCTGTATCTGTTCATCCACCGAACAAGGATTCTCATACGATGGACAGATACGAGAAGCATATGTTCTCCTTAGTGGCCTTTACCTTACTGTCACTGAATTATTTATTGCATTTCATGCGACTTCAGAGGGATCTCCTAAAAGAGCTAGGAGATACCCTGCAAGGTTTTACAGCCCAGGTCTTATCTTATAAGGTTAATTCCCAGCTTGCAACCTTAACCTCCATATCTAACTCCTCCATGCGCCTCATATCTTATGCAGCCGATGGAGCGAGCAGGGCAGCAGGCACAGGAATAGCTCTCTGTAGACATTCCTGGATGCGCCTTTGTGAGTTTGTCAAACCCTTCCGTTCTTCCTTTATTGACACTCCCTTTCATGGCTCGTCATTGTTCGGGCCAAAAGTGAAAGAAACTCTCACCAGGAGCCAACAAGATGGTAAGACTTTGTCTGCCATTGGAGTCTGTTTTTCTGCCCCTACCAGACCTTATCCTAAAGATCAAAATAGCGGAAAAATGTGGTTCCGTAAGTCCAAAGGAGCCTTATCTGACACTCATGGTGACCCTTCCCCCAGGGGCAGAGGGGGAAATAATGGCAGACACCGTCCATGTGGCAGAGCGGGTCAGCATAACCAGGATGACAGAGATATGTTCTCTGGTAGGCCATTCCAGCGATCCTGAAAGGAGGCCCATCTGTCCATCTCTGGAGGCAGTTGGGGGGGAGAATTTCATTGTACCCAGAAGCCTGGCTAAATTTTACTCAGTACAAATGGGTACAGTCCATTATATCCAGAGGATACAACATTCCCTTTCAATGTCCACCTCATCCGCCAACATTTATCCCAGACATTCCACCCGGTCAAAGGGATCAAGCAACACTAGAAATCCAAATGTTGCTAGAAAAAAGAGTCATCCAAGAAGTCCCCACAGACCAAATAGGATCCGGAATTTACTCAAGGTTCTTTTTAGTTCCAAAAAAGACAGGGGACTGGAGACCCATATTGGATCTCAGCAGACTAAACAAGTTGGTGAAAAATTCAAAGTTCTGGATGGTAACACTGCAGTCTATACTCCCTTTTCTGGGAAAAGACAATTGGATGTGCTCATTAGATCTTCAGGACACGTACTACTACATAAAGATGGACAGGCGCGCAAGAATCCGTCTGGGAGCCAGCCATTACCAATTCAGAGCTCTGGCCTTTCGTCTCACCACAGCCCCCAGGATGTTTACCAAATGCATGGCAGTAGTCACGGCTCATCTGAGATGTCAGGAATTCCAGGTGTTTCCATACATAGACGACTGGCTCCTAACTGCCACCACCAATCAGCTACTGATTAAAGCAAGAGACTACACCATCCATCTCTTCTCAAAACTAGGCATTACTATAAATGCAGAAAAATCTGCCTTGTTACCATCACAGCATATTACATTCATTGGTGCAGATTTAAATACAAACAATATGTTGGCAAAGCTGCCTCAATAAAGGATCCAGACATTACGCAGTCAAGTGATTACCTTACTCAATAAGAACAGAGTACAGGCAAGATTTGTGCTAAAAGTCCTAGGCTGTATGGCAGCGATGATAACTCTACTTCCCATGGCATGACTTCACATGAGAATATTGCAGTGGCTACTCTTCACCAAATGGTCCATGCAGGAGTTACCCATGTCTCACGAAATCCTCATAACACACTCCTACAAGAAGGACCTACTTTGGTGGGTTCAGTCCACTCAGGTAACAATGGGCAGACTGTTTGTACTTCCCCAACCTATCGCTACAGTAACCATGGATGCATCCCAGATAGGGTGGGGGGGGGGCATTATCTGTGACAGACAGTCCAAGGGGTTTGGAAAGATCACAAGTACCATTTACATATCAATGTCCTAGAGATGAGGGCGGTACTTCTGACATTGCAAGCATTTCAGGACTCTCTTCCCATGGGGGCTATTGCAATTCAGATAGACAATATGTCAGTGGTATGGTACATCAACAAACAGTAGGGGAATCAGATCCTACCCCCTATGCTGAGAGGCCCAGAGAGTGTGGCAATGGACAATATCTTCTCAACGCTTTCTGACACCAACGCATATCTCAGGGAAATCCAACGTTATAGCAGACAGGCTAAGCAGAGCGATTTTCATGCTTCATGAGAGGTACCTCAATCAGGAAGTTGCTAATCAAATTTTTCGCAAATGGGGCCAGCCTTGCTGTGACCTTTTTGCCACTCCCTTCAATACCAAATGCAGCAACTACTTTGCCTTAATCTCCCCTCCGGGGGAGTCACCGAGGGATGCTCTGGTTCACATTTGGCCCCTGAGTCTTCTTTATGCCTTTCCCCTGTTTCCCTTGATTCCAAAGGTTATCCAGAAAGCAAAGTTGTTGAGTCGCAGGTTAATTCTCATTGCGCCATACTGGCCTCGTCAGATTTGGTTCCGTTTTCTTTGGCCCTACCTTAAGGAGGACCCATGGATCCTGGACCCAGTGCCGGATCTTCTGACACATCAGTCAGGAACACTCCATCCTGCCCTCCACACCGTCAAGTTGACAACTTGGCTGCTCCACTTCTGATCCTAGCCAGGCTTCCGGAATTGTCCCCTGCAGTTCGTCACATTCTAGTCTCTTTGCACAAGCAGACGATTAGGAAACTATGCAAGAAAATGGAAGAGGTTCTCTTATTGGGCCAACAAAAGACATATAGATCCCTTTACAGCATCTATACCTGCAATTCTGGAATTTCTAACATAAACCTTTAATCAAGGAGCAGCGGCAGCCACTATTCAAGTTCAATTAGCTGCTATTTCTAATTATCATGTGAGAGAATCGGGATCTAGTCTAATGTCCCATAGACTATGCAAAGCCTTCCTCAAGGGTACCTTTCTGTTAAGACCTCCCTTCAGAGAACCTCCTCCTCCTTTGGACCTCAATCTAGTATTATTATCTTTGATTCTGCCTCCTTTCGAATGAGCATCATCTTGTTCATTAAAATTTTTATCTTGGAAAACATTCTTCCTGACAGCAATTACTTCAGCCAGGAGAGAATCAGAGTTGCAAGTCTTGTCTATCCATCCATCTTATTTGATCTTCCACAAAGATAGTTTCCCTCAGAACAAATCCTTCCTTCTTGCCAAAAGTTTGTTCTCAAGTGAATTTAAACCAAAATATAGAGTTACCAGTGTTTTTTCTTAACTATGGAAACAAGGCAGAGTATAAACTCCACCAACTGGATGTGCATAGACAGTTGCATTTTTACTTGCATAGGACCAAAGAATTCAGAGCGTCAGACCAATTGTTTGTCTCCTATTCAGAAAATAAAAAAGGTTTGGCAATCTCAAAAGTTACCTTGTCCAAATGGCTTACTGAGACCATCACATATGTCGTGATTCCTACAATAAAGAACCACCAGGGAAAATCAAAGGGCATTCAACTAGAGCAGTATCTACCTCCATTGCCTTTCAATCCAGACTTCCATTGGATTCAATTTGTGCTGCTGCTACATGGGTTAACCCTCATACCTTTATTACTCATTACAAAGTCGATGTTGCCTCCCATACTAGATAATCCTTTGGTTCCACTGTCCTGAAGAGTTTATTCCCTTGAGCCACCCAAGAAGAAGGTGCTAGGGACTTTGTCCCAACCAGCAAGAATGAAAGAGAGCTGGGACAACATAACATAAAGAAGTTATGTACTCACCATAACATTCCAAGTTTGTTGTCCAGTATCTCACCCTCAGTCTTGCGTCCCTCCCAGCCATCCCCCTCCTGGAGGATCTAGAGGAAATTTCTCAGAAATTGGTAGATAAGGTCTGATTCCCTTCTTGCCCTTTCTTGTTAATTTGTATGACAATATGTTTCAGATATTATCCTTTTGGATACTGAATATGTCATAGGAACCTTCTTCCTCAAACGAGCTCTGGGGAACAGCCGCTAAGCACCATGGGATAGAACTCAGCCTCAATCCAGTAGAAGCTCTTGAGCTTTAGTATAGGCCGAGTCAGAGCTGAGTTTCGGCTCTGAACCCAACTAGCAAGACTGAAGGCGAGATACTGGACAACAAACATGGAACGTTATGGTGAGTACATAACTTCTTTTTCCTCTGTACCATTGTATTTTTAGTGGTTACGTCACCTTGGAGCAGGAAACCTTTGCTGTTGAACCACTGGATCAGGGAGGACACAGAATGATCAAACTGAAAATCCTAGAAAGAAGCATGCGATCCTTAAAATGGGATAAAAAGATTCCATGGTCATCATCTCCACGATTGGTAAGGTTGATATATCTGTATTCTGGTTTCCTGATTTGCTTAGTATTAAGAACTACAACACTGTTACGCTAACATATATCATATTTTATTTATATAGGCTGACTTAGAGCTTATTTTTGAACTTGTCTTAGTAGAAAAGTCAAGAAACATGGCAACTTCACAGGATTATCACAACTACAGCATGAAACGGAAACCATTGTTACAATGTGCGACCAGTGTCCATTATACCTAAAATGGTATTATTCTTTGTAAGTTTTATTATGGAAAATATTGTCTGTGGTTGGTTATGTTGTGTAATTGCCACAGATAACAACACTGCCTATATTTTGTGAGGCATGAGGTAATTGTGCTCAGCTTTTCATACAATTTATAATGCTTTTGTTTGGACTGGAATTAAATCAATTTTTGAAAGGTGGCTCTGTAAGCTGGATGACAGAGTGAGGCAATGGTTAGCATTACAGCTTCACAGACTTTTTCTGCTTTTGGCTGAGTTACTTTCTGCATGGAGTCTGCATGCCAGTCTTTTATTTGTATGGGTATTTACCATTTAATTTAAGGCTGTAGGTGAAGTGACAATCATTTGAATTGCCTATGGGTGTGAGTGAGTGTGTGTGTGTGTGTGTGTGTGTGTGTGTGTGTGTGTGTGTGTGTGTGTGTGTGTGTGTGTGTGTGTGTGTGCATCTTGTTGTGATGGGCTGGTGACCCATCAGAAATTAGTTTCTTTTTGCCTTTCACCCTCTGATTGCATGAATATGTCCCAGCTCCCCCATGACCCTGAACTGGAAAAAACTGATAAATGAAGGATGAATAAATGAAAAATAAAGACTACATAAAGGTCAGCTGACTAAAATATCAGTTTCCCAATCTCTCATGTATCATTCAGCAAAATGGATTGCAGTAAACCTGAGCCACACACATACAAAAACAAAAAATATTTATTACAGTATTTTTTATCATTATTTTTCCCCCCACTGCCTATCAATTTCTAGTCCTATTCTGGCCAATTAGCCCATTCATTCCCCATCAGTAGTGAGGCTCAACAGGGAGGGGTCATCATTTGGATAGCCATCAGAGTGATTAGAGGGTTTTCACTTAGCCATAATGTTCCCCCATGGATGGTCAGCTCACAGAGCCAAAGAGGGACATGCAAATGAAATGTGCTGGATGTCCCTTGTTTTCACCAAAGACATTGCCAAACAACAGCCATGCTCACTTCCTTTGAAAATAGTAAGCCATTTCCCCAGTCTTCTCAACCAAAATTATACTTTCCCATGTATTCACTAAGCATGAGCAGCCCCGTCCTGCTATACAGGCAAGAGGGCTATGCCCTTACAATCTTCTCCCTCTAGTGCCATGGCCACTTCTGGTACCTCTGCTAGCTAACTAGGTTGCAGTAAGAGCCCGATCCTTCTTGCACAGAAGAAAGCCATTTTCTACTCTCTGAGAGCCAGCACAACTGCACCCATTAATGCTAATATATATTAACTCTAAGACTGCACAATCATAGTGAAAGGGAGCCAATGAAAAGCATTTGCATAAGTCTTCTGCTCCTTTCTCAGTGATTATAAGGGATGAGACTGTCAAAGGATGACTTTGAGTGAGCTGGTTCTCTACTCTTTCCCTTGATGAGGTTATTTACATTCATTTGCATTTCTCTGTGCATGTATTTAGTATGTCAAACTGCTGTGATGCATGTTTAATTGATTATACTAGCTTTTGATATGCTAGTTTCAAATACTTTTTATGCCCTGAAAGGACATTGGTGGTTATATAGTATAGCGTGTAGTAAAATATCTTTACTATGAGGTGTGACTGGATAACCAAAAACCTTATGGTCCTGACCTGTGGCCTTGCTCACAAACTGATATGCCGATTGTAACACAATGATGTCCATTTTGCTTTGCAGTTACACTTGCTTTAATGCCTCTATGGGCAGTATGTGCCAGCTTTCTTTAGGGGTATATGCCTATCTTCATCCTACTGGCCCTATAGCATAGTAGTCACTCTTGGTGTGTGATGCAAAATACCATTACATAGTGTTCATTGTGTTTCTTTGTGCAGCCCTCGCATTTAGAGCCTGTCAACAGCCTTCTTCACCACTTTCTGCATTTTTATTGACCTGTCTGATATAGTATTTGTGCAGAACGTGTTATGGTAGGAGATATGTTTATAAGCTATAGTATGACAGGTAAGCAGAGATTTGGCTTTGCATTTATGGTGAGCTATTCAGTAATTCCTTTTTACTGTATTTACATTTCATTTTGTGGACTCATGTTCCTTTGTACCCAATACTGTATATTGCACTTTCTGGTGGAGTCACTAAACACCACTGTAGACAGAAATACATCCAGTCTCCACACACAAAAATAAAGTTAGCATATTTACAAAATTATATGAGATATAGCATTGTTGTAGCAACATCATGCTTTACGATGTATGCAAAATGAAAGTAAACATGAGGTACTATGTAGAACCATACAGTAGCATGTATACTAAACAGTTTCTGCAGTGATCTCTTTAGAAAGAAGCACACATAAACTGATAGGTGGTGGACATAATAGTGTTAACCAATGCCAAAAGCAAAGCACCTAATGTGGCTCACACATGCAAATATCATCTTCCTTGAGCTTTCAGTAGTCTTCTTTATCCAGTTAAAGGTCATCAGAGTTAAAGTTTATGCCTACATTCAGTAATAGAACATGGAAACCAGCAAAACATGGGTCACCATTCTTCTGCCACACACACACACACACACACACACACACACACACACACACACACACACACACACACATGCATGCAAACACACACACGCACCCACACACACTGCGTGCGATGCACAGTGTGTGTGTGGGTCTGCACACACGCACTCACTGAAACACACATATGCATGCATGCACATGCACACACACACACACACACACACACACACACACACACACACACACACACACACACACACATATGCACACAAACACATAAACACACACACATGCACATCCATACTCAAATGCAACACACACACACACACACACACACACACACACACACACACACACACACACATGCACACCTAAAATTTAGCTTTGACAGTTCACCTGCCAGCAAGGTTTTGAAGTGTATGAAAGACAAGAGACCAAAGCAGAAAGCCACAAAAAAACACAGAGGACATGTAAAATGCAACACTGATGGCACCAGTGCAGGACTCAGACATGGAGTCTAAGTGATATTAAGCAGCCATGGCAGACATGACCAAATCTGATGCCATTCGTTATGCCACATGTACATGTGTGTGCATGTATGTAAGTGCATCATAACATCTCGGAATAGTCAGTCTTATTTCCAAAGCAGTTCTCTCTCACAACAAAACTTGCCCAGTATTTTAAGAGGTTATATGCTATTTCAAACTGGCCTAAAAGTTATTTTTATGCAGTCTTTGTAGTTTCTTGTGCTAACAACTTGCCCTTAATGCTGATAAGTATAAAGCTGTACTTACAGCTTTGTACTTTACTTAACAGTCTTGTTTGCTCACTAAAGCTTATAATGCCTTTTTTTGTTTGCTTCACATTGACACCCATACTATCTTATGGAATCCAGACTTTTTCTGGGTCTGGCTTTTTTAATTAAGTGACTAACCAGGTAATGAAAGGCAGTACTAGAAAGGGCAAAGATTCATTAACGAACTGGCACTAAGGTTGTTAGTGTAGGATGCCCTGAAGTGGAGAAATTAATCTTTGTTTGTCACTTATTATTCATCTTTTCAAACTGGTCATATTTTCATAACTGAGAGGTTTACATGTTATTGAGGTGTATGGTGTGAAACACCAATGTGGGAGACACGCCAGTTCACTGTCATTGCTGATTTACATCACACATTATACTAGAAATATTGCTAGTTGTTTGATAATAATTATGGAAATAAGCAATATTTCCAAATATAATTAATACTTTAAAAGCCAAGTAATTTATAAACTGTTGCATGACATTAATTGAAACCTTAGATGTTGCTGAAGAAAACTGTGTTTGATATTTGCACTGTAAGTTGCACACCTTGAGAGATATTATTTGTTTTAATTATACAATTAAGCATATGCTTTCATATTTTGTAAATACTACAGTAAACTTGTACTCACAGAGAAATGTCTTGTTGTCATGTGAAAGCTTATGTCTGGTTAACAAAAATGTTCTAACAATATATATCTAGGTTGTACAGTTTTAAAGAGATGAAAATTTGTTTGTGAAAGTTTACAAAGCATATAATTGTGTGCATTATAATATATTACAGTATTTATGGAAGTGATGATGAATATCCCGACTTTTACCACTGTAAAGAATACTTCTTACTGATAACATTGCTATTAGAATAGTTTTAATAGCTTTTATGATTCACACAATATTTACTCTGTTTACCTTATTCTTTTTATTTTTCAGCAAGATATGTATAGGTTACTATAAGTGTGACATTCCATACCACACAGGTGCTAATTAGTTTGTACAATATAAAACAATCCATAGAGGTAGTGAAATCCAATTTAAGGTGGCTGCAGCCCAGGCAATACCTAACATAATAGCAGTAGGGCTGAAGGGCCAACTTTCAATGGGAGAATTTAGCATTACTGCCTTTCTGTCTGTTAAGATATTGAAGTAGGCCATGGTCTATAAGAAGGATAAATGTCTTGCCTGGTAAATAATATTTGATGGAGTTGAGGGCCCAAATGAGTGCTAGAGATTTCCATTCTATTGAGAATAGTACTTCACAGCATTGCTGAACTTTAAGCTAGTATGACACATGGGGTGACTGTTCTCTTGTACCACCTTTGAGACTACAGTAAAAGTATCCACTATGGAGGTATTGTACAGACCAAGAACTGCTTGCAGAAGGCAGGACCTATTAGTATGGGCTCCAAATATGGCACAGTCCTTTTTAGTTGTCTGAAGGCTTATTCATCTTTATCCACCCACTTAATTCTGAAAAGGACCTTACTCCTGGTCATGTTAGTTAGGGGCCATGCAATGTCAGTGAGGCATAGAATGAGAGATCCTGAGATGATCTGGCCTTGGAAAGGAAAGCCTTGACTTGCCTCTTACTGGTTGGTGTGGGACAGTTCTGTATTGTTTCAACCTTTTCATTCTATGGTTTTACCACACATCATAGCATAAATAGTAAGCCTCTTCCATGCTGTGACGAAAGGAGATACTGCCAGCACAGCTAGCTGGAATTTTGTAAATAATTATATGTCATCCGTGAATAACAAACTAATTTATATAAGATGCTTGCGTTACAAATGTATTAGAACTGCATGTCATGTGTATGTCAAACTGCTTTGTACAGATGCTCATGTTGAAAAGATATTTGTAAAGTGCTTGTTTGAAATGCATCAGCAGTGTTCCCTGCTGGAGAGAACAAAAATGTACATGCACTATTGTAACTGTTTAAATGTATATGTTTTGACAGAGGAAACTGGAGGGTTAACCTCAGTCCAGCAAACTTTAGAAAAAAATATGAAAATTAAATTACTTTATAGGCTAAGCCATAAAGAAGTTTCAATGCAGTTAGAGACACAAAGTCTGCAGGGTCTATATTACATAAATGAAGTTTCAGACTTTGAGTACCATATGGTCGACACCATATGATCGAACTTCTGAATCTTCGAATCTATAAAAAAAAACTCGTAAATAAACAAAACTAAATGCTTTAAGGAGGGGGCAAGCCCCCCTTCACCCCCCACACCCCCTGCTACTTAAATATACCAACTCTGAGATCACGCTACAGTGTAGGAAATGGAAATCTTCCCTTTCTGAGCCATTCTCCATCAAAGTGCGATCTCGGCGTTGGTATATTTAAGTAGCGGGGGTGTGGCGGTGTAAGGGGGCTTGCTCCCCTGCTAAAACACTTTAAATTAACTTCACTTTGTTTTTTTTTTATAGATTCAAAGTTTCAGCACTTCGACCATATGGTATTCAAAGTTCTGAAACTTTGTTTATGTAATATAGACCCAGTCTGCACTAGGAAGCTTTCTGTATTGTCTTTGGGGTGAACTAATTGCTACTTTGGAAGCATGAAGGAATGCAATTGTTTTATGACTTCCAGCACCTGCCAAAGATCTGAGTAAAAGCCTTTGTTTATGTGTTTTTATAGGTAGATGCTAAATACTGCCAGCTTCAGCAAGGAGGGGGGGTTGCCTGGGAACTAGAAGTTAGATGACCAGAAATGATGCTATTCTGCAAGCTATCACAGCAGTAATATTTTGGATATTATTTTGAGAAGTCTCTGAGAGATACAGAGCATTTTACATTTTGTCTTGGACCTGAAAACAAAAAGAAGAACGATTCACCACATTTGCCTTGCTCTAAGTAAGTTATTAGGGTATAGTGATCTCTTAGATACAGTAAGGAATATAGCAAAGCGTAGCTTAGATTTTGTTTTTCTTTATTTGTGTGATCCTGTACTGCAATGTTATTTTAAATATTTCTTGTGGTTTGAACTCTGATTTCACTGTGAATATATACTGAGTATTTTCTTGTTCTTTTATTATTTATTATTAAATATATTTAAATCTTTCATTGTGCCTGATCTGTGTAGAGATATTTAAGTTTTGAGAGTACTTGTATATTTTGTTTGGTGACACTGTGTGGGCCACTCCTAACAGCCATGCTCTTGGTCAAACTACCATTTGTATTAGTATTAATATTACACAGTAAGATTGAATACCCTTTGTTAAGGGCCCTAAAGTAGCTGATAAGGAGTGACTGTTGGCATGGTAACTACCTTATAGTCTGGGCAGAAGGGGCCATAGGTAGTAAACCTATGCCAGCCTTTCCCAGGTGTGTGTGTGTGTGTGTGTGTGTGTGTGTATGTGTGTGTGTGTGTGTGTGTGTGTGTGTGTGTGTGTGTGTGTGTGTGTGTGTGTGTGTGTGTGTGTGTGTGTGTGTGTGTGTGTGTGTGTGTGTGTGTGTGTAAATAGAACCTCAAAGAGTATGTGTGTCAGCTACTTGGGCAGGGACATGAAGCACTGGTTAGACAGAGAGGGTGCCGGAGGTCTTGGCTTGGTCACTCAGCTGAGATCTCAACTCTATAGCTGTGCCAGTGGGGTGTCTTATTGGGAATCTGGAGAAAGAGGGCGAAACCAGTCCAGGACTGACTGTGGTCTCTGTGTGCTCTTAAGGGAAATTGCACTTGATGCAGGGAGCTGCATCTGGAAATACTGTGTATACCTCCTATCCTCCCAGTGAACATACCCGCACAGGTGCCAGTGTTAAGGACTGAGGCTCCTGGAATACTGGTCCAGTGGATGGTCGTCACACATGCCTAACTGCATTTGGCTAGGGTAGCAGTTAGATTAGCATGAAGTAACACATATAAGACAGTCTGAACATTAAGGAGATGGCTTTCCCAGTTCTCTGAAGATATTACCTTGTATGCGGTTTAAGAATTTTGTCAGCTAGCTTCTGGAATGTTGTAAGTACTCTGTAGAAATGAAAAGGTTGGGCTTTATAATGGAATAGTCCATCCAGTGTAGATATGTCTCCCTAGCCTTTGATGCTAGTGGACTTTGCCAATAACCTCTAGTTAGGTCAAAAAATGTATAGAAACCTAAAATGTTCTAACCTTCCAATTAGTTTGTCCATTTGGGACCTGGGATGTGAATCAAACTTCAGTATTTTCCCTTCAGCTTTAAAAATGATTGTATACGTTTATTGACCCATCTGATTTGGGAGTCAGTACTATAGAACGGTTCCACTCACATCCAGATTCTTCTATAACCCCAGGTTTAAGCATTTTCTATATTTCTTCCCTGATTGCTTAGTAGTATGGTTTCACATGTACTTTCTTGCCATATCCAGTTTTTGTGTTTGTTGGATTAAACTGGTTCTGCCAAGCAACTTTAAGACTATATCCTTATTAATGAATACAAATTCCTTTACCCCTTTTTTTGAAACATTGATATTTCCTCCTAGACTTCAGGACGTGCTATAAGGGTCTTAGTATCTCTTACAAGCATATTTGCTGCAAAAATGTCTTTTTCTCTTCAAGGTTTCAGACCATTTATATGGTGTAACTGTTCTGGTTTCTATTTTTCAGCTATCTCATCTAATAATTCACTTTGCTTCCTTTTTCTAAGACTTAAAAAAATACTTGCCACTTTGCAAGTAACTTATTTTTGTCTGTGGGTAAAACACAAGTACTTTTTCTTCTGGATTGAATTCTGTGAGCTAAATGTTTCTATTGGTTTAATTTCTCCAAATCTTTTGTTTCTAATATCATGACATGAATGAACCCCATTCCAAAGTCAGGGCATGATTAAAGTTCATAAAATTAGTTTTGTTTCAATCTTTGATGTTAGCCAAAAATGCTCTTCTGAACATCTGCAAAGTGCCCAGAACTGACTCCTTCTGCAATTCATATGAAGTTACATTCATTGGCATCATATCTAAATACAACTATAAATTCTTTTTATTAGACTTGTTACTCCTACTATTATAGGAACTGTCTGGGTATCCTTCTTCCACGTTTCTCTTGTTTCTGCCTACAAATCCTTGTATTTTATGGCTTTCTGTCTCTCTTTACATAAGTCACTGCTGTCATTGACTGTATCACTTTCAATGATTAGTGCTGCTTTTGTCTTTTTTTTTTTCCTGGACTACTATATCTGATTTTTGAGCATCTATTTTTTAAACTGTTGGTAATGGGTGATACCATATGATATAAACTTCATCACTTTCTACAATGCTTTGTGGTTCATGTTTCCAATGCTTATCGACCATTCAATATTGTAGTGTTTGCACAATTACCAAAGCAAAAGTCTTACCACATTATTGTGCCTTTCAGTATGCAGGCCCTCTGACATGAGTGTATCACACCCAACAACAAGATGTGCAATTGTTTCCAGTTCTTTTTTACAGAACCTGCATTTGTCTGTTTCTCCCACATGTTCAATGGACTTTGTAAACCAACATGTATGTAGTCCTGTATCCTGGGTCACTGTTATTAATCTTTCATCATTTGGATTCAATTCACCTCTCCTTAACCACTCCCACTTCAACTCCTGATCAACATGAGATTGTTCTCGGAGATCTCTCTACTTACCGCAATATTTATACCTTTTCACATTTCCTTCCTTGTAATCTGATCTTTCTCCTTATATTATTTTTTTTTTGGGCATATCCCATAATGCACTGATTTTTATATATCACTTGATAAGTGTGAAACATTTTTCTTTTTTTTCCTGTCCAACTGATCCAATACCTTGTGGGGCTAGTTAATCACCCTAAAACTGTAAGTAAAAGCAGGAAGAACAAATTGGTTTATAGATCGAACTTTACCCTTAGAAGTCAAGGCAGTTTTCAGTATTAGTTTTAGTATCCTAAAGTATTCTTTACTGAGTTTTATTCACGTTTGTTCATGTTTTATTGTTGGTCCTTCATCACTTCCCAACTATTAGTACACACCCTCCTGCTCAAGTTTGTTTATATCAAATTCCTGTCCCAAACTGATGTTTTCTTGGTGCTACAGCTTTCCTGCTCTAAATGTTGCTTTTGCACATTTATCAAGACCACATGACATTCTTAGATCACCTGAGAAAGTTTTAATTACTTGCAGATGTGCTTTCAACTCCTCATCTGATGAACTATACAGTTTTAAGCCATCCACTAAGAGGTAGATAAGAAGTCTTTAAACAAAGTTGTTTTCTGGAAGTCAAATTGTAACCATGGCATAATCTGTTAGGTAAATGGCTTAATGGGTTAAGGACAAGACAAAAAGTGGTCATGACAAAGAATCACCCCGGAAAATGCCCCTTTAAATTTTTATCCCTAGGATAATAATTTTCCCTTTGTCATGGCTTAGCTACAAAGTAGTTTGCCAGTGCTTCATGGTCACTGTAATGTAATTGGTCAATAAACGATATAGCTTATACATCTGTAAGCATTCCTTTATTGATGAATGTGAGATCCTGTCAAATGCTTTTTTGTACTCTATTCATGCCATAGGATCATAGGAGCATTGGAGGTTACAAGGCTATTTGCCCTGAGGCCCTTACAAGCCTAGCCAAGCGTTTATCCCCAAAAAGAATCCCCATGCTTAGATTCTTCCCATTTTTATAATTCTTATGGTACCAGTTAGCAACAAATAATCCTTTGTTGCACATGACTTTCTTTTGTTACCTTTTTGTTCCATTGTTGTAATTGAGTGTTTTTTTTTTCTAAATTACTACAAACTCTGTCAGCATCATTTCCAGTATATAGTTTGTATATTATTGGAAGGTAAGTTATTGGTCTATAGTTTTAGGATGGCTTGCAGGTTTACTCTTAAGGATCAATATCTTGTTTTATGTTATTAACCAGGTTGGTGTCCATTCAAGATGTGCATATCAGAAGTTCTTACTCAAAGTTAAATCTTTGTGCAAAAATATTAATATTTTAGCCAAATGTTAGGCATTGCATTTGGGCCTGGGGTTTTCCAATTAAGAACTTTTCTTAATTTTATTTCAATTTCTTTGGCTGTCACTTCATCCCATTTTATATCCTCTACATTAGAACTCCTTACAGTCTATTTTATCTTTCATATCCATTTAGCATCTTTATCATGTTCCACAAGGCCTTCATAAATATTTCTCCAAAATGAGTTTCTGTTCCCTTTGTTTTGTTTCCAAGTTCTCTATAAAACGTTTTTGGGTCATCAATGAGTTAATTATTTTGTACTTTGCTTTTAAATTTGTCTTCATAGCTTCTAAGATTTTCTGCCTGTACTGATATTTGCAGACTATTATTTTCAATAGCTTATGATAGATTTTGAGCTGTTTTGCTACTGTTTGCTGCTTTTCCACGTCTATCTTTCTAAGTATATTTAGTGATCTGTTACATCTTCTATATTTTTCTAATAGTGATACTTTTTGTCTCAATTGTTTTATAGTTTTTCTATTTGATGCTTCCATTGTGGTATTTTATTTCTTTCCTTCCTTTCCCTTATTGTTCTAATTTCTGTTGTAAGACTTTATCTGTTACTAATTTAGTTGTATAGTAATGTGTCCTATTTATTTCTGTTATGTCACAAGAATTTCTCTTAATAGTCTTAATTATTGTGTTGATTTGTTTTACCAAACTTCCAGCATTTTCCTTTCATATGTCTATCTATATTTAATCAAGCAGCTCTTCTGTTAGATCATTTTCTTCTAGACTGATAACGCATTCTTTTCCTGTGATTATTCTAGAGAAAGTTCCCGAACATCTTCCTGTGTCATATCGTCTTCAGGTGCATTCTCCTTTAAATGCTGTTCCTTCATATGGGAATCATTCAGCTGAACATCTGTACTGGTTTTCTACAGAAGGCTCCAGCAGAAGTCTTTAGAAGTGTCTTGCCATCTGTTTCTCCTTAATCTTGGGACTCATTATTCCATCATACTATGACATTACCTGTGTTGGAATTTTTACATTAAATCCTTCACTTCACAAGTAATGCATAACTTCAGTTTCTATTTGTTTAACTTCTTCTTTACTAATTCTCTTTTCTACTTCTCCCTTTCTTTTCTTAATTTTGATATGGTGAAATTTTCCATGCCTGTGTGCCTTTGCCAGTATTGATCTTCAAATATATTTTTAAGGCTGCCTTTTGCAATGATTAGTTTTGCTTTCTCCTTTGCATAAATATTGCACTATACAAGATCTTGTTTTCTTTTCCATGTCTATGTTTCTTTGTTATACCATTCAAAAACCTCTGGGTTTTCTTCTTCTTTGTGTTTATACACTTCCTCTGTTGCTTCTTTTTCTAGGTGGCCCAAGGTTTCTTCATCTATGTAAAGTTTTTCATGAATTTCTTGTTTCCTGAATGCACATTTTTATTTGAAGTGTTTGACAATTTTTCTTATGCACGTATTTTCTTTCCTCTAATTTCTGTCTTAATATTTCTGAATATCTTGTAGCTGAAAATTCTGGGCTTCTTGCGTAATAGCAAAAATAAATAATTTCTAATGTATCCTGAATAGTCCACTCTATCATTTTATGGCTCTTTTTTAGCCTAACAATGTTGTGATTTTTGTGGAATATTAATTCCTTCTACAATGGGGAGCCTAGCCTAACCCCATTACAGGAATGTCTCCATGTCTTGAAGATTTTGCACTGGTATTTTTTCTAGTCCTGGCACCAGTCTGTTCACCAGAACTGGGTACTTTTTATCATGGTGGGACCTGTGTACCCATCTTTCTTTTCATTTTTTTAAATCTATCTCTCTCCATAATATATGCTATATAAAAGTACAGTCTGTATACCAGTATTATCTTGTATATATTTTACTACTGGTCCTTCCTGTCAGTTTCCACACTGACATATTTTATTATTTTAACTACTGGAATCTATTGATAAGCTTCACCTTTTCTGTTAGTTTTCACACTGATTTTATTATTTTATTTTAGCAACTGGAATCATTTGGCAAGGCTCTCCTCTGTCATTCTCCACATTGACTTATTCCATCATTTTAACATCTGGTGCATTTTTGTAAGACTTGATGTCAAGTTTGTCTAATACTTCCACCCTGAGTTAACCATACCTATTTCTGTATATTTTACCTCTACATATTTTTCTTAACTGGGGCTTTTTATTTTTGGCAGAAGATCTGGTTGAACCTTTTTTTCCCCATAACTTCCATTGCTCTTTAGATTGAAAATGGTCTTGTCCAAGTATCGCATTGTGGATTAAGTTAAGAAGTAGCCATAATGAGTGTAACACTTTACAGTGAATAGTTTTTATTTTTGTCTGTGTAATAGGGTATTCCCTCTTGTTCCCATGGCACACATCACTTCAGTTCTCTGTTTACTTGCTCCTTTTTTATTGCAAACATATTTTGAAGTGACTAATGTAATCATTCTCTGTAAATCTAGCAATCTCTCCATTTTTTTTCCCTGTACCATAATATGCCATTTGTCAAGTTTAAGTAACAGCACAGTAACAAAAGAGCAGTCTCTACACCTTTCGTGGTTAGAAGTATTCCATAGCTTCTCACCCCAGGCGTGCTTTTAGATACAATTTGTTGGCTACCATTAAATATATTTAGAGGCATAATGTAGCTGTCAGTGTTGCTGTAATTCACTAAGCAGTACTAGGCTATATACCCTTTTATAGAGCATCAGCTCACATTGTAGCATTTTTTCATGCTTGTAGGTAAAGCAACATAGTTAGGTGAAGGCTTTTTATTAGTCCTTGGGGCATGCAAATCTATTTCAGAGTTAGCAATTTCTGTTAAAAGAAGACATAATCTAAAACAACTAACTGATCAAAAGACTTAAGGTTACTCTGAAATACCCACTGTTTAAGTTGGTAAGAAGTGACCTTTAAAACATATATATACAGCTAAGGTTTCTAAGAGATTTAATTGCCACAGTTTTAAAATATGTATTAAGTCAGCCATTTGTGACTGTACCAGTCTGTCCGTACAAAATGTCCAGCTTTGAAACTTGAGCAATTTCATTTCAAACGAAACTCAAGCCCTTGCCAATATTTCTCATTTCGTTTTGTTGGTAGTCCTGGACATCATCATCTTCTAAGTCCATATATGCATGTTATGAGTCCCCAGTCAATCAACTGTAATGATAGATGTCTGGCCCATTCAGACTGAGGTAGGTTCTCTTGAGTTGTGCACTTTTCAAAGACCATGATTTGGGCCTCCATATTTTATTAAGTATTTAGAATGGCCACTTGACATAAGATTGTCAAACGGATGCTCAAAATCCAGAAATGCAAACATTAAACTTCAGTTGTGGGAAAACAGTAAAGACTGAAAATTATTCACTCAAAGACTGTGAGTAAGTTTTGCATGGTAGCATTTGCCATACTAACTCCCATTTTCAGGGAGTCATGCCCCCCCCCCCCATCGCTATTACTTATATATACTATTTCTGAGATTGCTATAACTTGGAGTGAAGGAAATGCTCTGAGATATGGCCATATTGGATTTAGAATATAATCAATCCTTTTTTTTGCACTTTATTATTGAAATGTCTGATAGGTGAACACATCTAATAGTAACTTCTACCTTGCTCTTACTTAAAATGCTTGTCTTGTGTAAGCTTATTAATCCAATGAAATCCAAATGCCACAATTCAGTACATGTCACTGTAAATAAGATTTATTATGAACGTAACACAACCCATCCAATGTATATTTGCTTAACGAAGCCTGTACTCAATAATTTCATTTCTTAAAAGTTCGAAATATATACCAGGCAAAGATGCTCTTGATATACTTTCATAAATGAAGAACCTCGTTGACTATAAATGTCTGTTCAACCAATTGCCAGAGTAATTAGCAAACATTTTATTTACTATTTCAACATAGTGGAAACACCAAACTTTCAGGATAACTCTCACAGGTTCTAATGAAAATGCCTCTTCCTCTCAATATCAGAGCAGAGTTAGAGTTAATAAGTCTGTTATGGGTAGAAAACATTTATTTAACATTTCGCCATAATAAGATACATATTAAAGCCAACCAGCATTAAATGTTAATCTCTCTTTTCACTTAATCTGCCTTTAACCAATACTTATCAAAATGGCCTTCTGTGGTTCTGCCCTAAGCAAGTCTTCAGGAGAAGACTACCACTTCATTTTTTGACAACCAGTATCAACATGAGTTTTGTTTTATCGTTTCGGCAGAAGCCACTATATACATATATAGCTCACTGAGACAGTTCTTTTAAGTGAAATATGTAGTGAAATGTATGTGTAGTACAGTTCTGTATATAGCAGCCATAGTTAAAAAAGAAAGAAAAAAAACAAACAAATAAATAAATGTACCTCTCTCCTAAACCTGCTTTGAAGAGATCACTAGCTGATAAATCTTTGATGCTGGGAACTGTTATTTTGAGGGCAACTACTTACAGTTCAAGACTTACCACTCACACTTAAGCTCCCTCGTTTTGTGAAATGCCCAGTTGATACTTTTATAATAATTTTTTATAGTGGTAGTTATGAATAATCGAATGAATGAGGTAAATGTTAAAAAATGTAGTACCATCTAAGACCGAACATTAAATTACCACTGAAACTTGGTGTTCAGCCGGTATGCTTTTTGAAATACTGATGTGTCTCTAAATATTGCTAAAAGGCATTAGCTAAAATATCCACATTGCTACATATATAAAAAAAGCAAAGTACATAGACGTGATTGCAAGGTGGCATTGAAATATGGCAACAGGATGAATAGTTTTGTAACTGTTACTGTAACGTGAAACAGAGACTGATAGTCATAGAAAATGGTGTAGTAGTGCAACTTGCCCTGCACCAGTGTTGTGAGCTGTGCTGCTGTGCTATTTAGAGATTCATAGTCATCCACATTCCCAGAAGGGGATATGTCATTATCTGAGAATTTGCATGATTATGAATTTCTCTCCAATGAGCATCTGAAACAACTACTCAGTGAAGCACCTACCAGAAGTGCTCATATCACCTCATCCAAAGACACGTGCACACACACACACACACACACACACACACACACACACACACACACACACACACACACACACACACTAAAAAAGATTCATTTGCACACAGGCATTCATGGACCCTCACACAATAAATAGGTATACAAGGCAAGAGTGCCACATCCAGTTATACATTTAGATCCCTGTCCTGTTCAGCATTTACATAATATAGGTATTTATGAATCCCATACGTAGCAAGTATTCTAAGAAGGCAACTTGTTGGAAAGTCTGTTTCCATATAACCCATCCATGACCTACCACATTGGCATGTGGGACTATGAACCTTGCTGCCTAAAGCACACACCTGCACTAGTAAGCAGTGTGGAGGTCTATGAATCAGAATAGTACTGCAAAGCAAACAAGACAACTTATCCTAAACAATAACTCTTCTGTTTTTACAGATGGGTTAGTTACCAATAGCATGTATTTCAGTGTTGGGCCTTTTGTCTTGTTTGAAATTAGTATTTTGTTAAAAAAGATTCACTAAAAAAACCCAACTAACAAGATGCTGAGGAGCCATATTACTGAACACAAATTTCCAAAATACCAAAAAGATGAAAACTCAAACTGCAAACATTTTTTTGCAGAGAGTAAGCACTCACATCCCCAGCTTACATATACCAAATTTATGGTCACTTGAGTACGATGAAGGGAGAAATTTCCAAAACTCAGAGGAATCAGTGCAGGCACATACTTAGAAACTGTACTGGCAGTGATTTTCTCTGAAAAACAGTCATCAGTGTTCTGTTCCTTGGCATTTGATTTGGGCACTTTCACACACAGAGATACCATTTTGAAACATACATTACATATTTTGAGTGTTGCATTACCTCAAAGAATCACAAATTGACTAGTGGTGAAAAAAAAAAACAGCTTGTCTGTTAGGTATTTTATATATACTGTCCGCTTTTGAAACTGTGCTGCATTTTGAAACCTACATACAGCTGTTGTTATTAAATATAACTTGTAAATAGCTGCACTAGATTCAGAGATCATGCTGTATTAACTACGCCACAGTGCATGGAGAGCTCTGATTACTTTCCATTATTGGTTAAAAGACAAGTTAGTTCAGTGTTAGTCCAGCAAAAAAAAAAACAACTTTAACAGCAATTAAAAGGGTGCTTAGCAATTATCAGATACCCCCGATAGTTAAACACCCCTTAAGCAGTGTTATGATCGTGTCTGGTTACTGGCCAGGAAATAACAGTGGTAGAACTTAAAACAGCTTTGTTGCAAATTTATTTCTACCTGCTGTCTAGAGGATTATAGTGAGTCAGTAATGCCAGAACTAGAGCGCATTCGTTTGATGAAAACACTGAAGCAACATAAGGCACACAAACAGTTTAAGGTAATATACTACTTCATAATGCTAGAATTAGCAACACCACAAATTCATTCTTTGACCATAGCAGAAATGCTGTGTTTGGAAACTGTCCCAGGTAAACACTACCATGGATTTCTGTATGAACTGCTTCTCTTAGACACAGAATACATAAAATAAATGACTTAAGATGTGTCCTACTGTCTGTTTGGCAGCTGTTGCCAACTGCTTTAATGGCACTGAAAGCCAAAAAAACACTTTGTGCTTTCTTTTTGTTTGTTTGTTTTTTCTGTAAGTAGTAATACCTCCAACAGAAAAAGCTCCATGCAAAGATTTATGATCAGGTCTGTGATCATAACCTGGTATTACATGTTCGAGACATGGATGCCAGAAATTCACTTGAGAGATGAATGTTGGCATCCATGTCACAAATAGATAATACTAAGTTATGATTGGAGACCTGATCAGAATCATTTATGTTGTTGTAAATAACTATAGTACATCTGAAGTTTATGTTGTTCTGTTACACTGTTAAAGAAAATAAGCTGCATATATCATGTTTACTTCTAAAAACTTCATTGCAAAGTTACTATGAATGTATACATAACAGTGGGTTTACAGGAACCCTGGGCTGAATCTGAAAAAGTTGCGGGTGGATCAGTGTCCCACCCTGGTTAAGAAATGAATAATACACCCACATATATTAATACATACATAGATATAGATATATAAATAATTTAATTTATAATCTGTAAGCCAGACAGAGAACAGACATCCTCCAAATGCATCTCTCAACCCTCTTTCTGCATTGAACCTTATTTAATAAGCTCATTTGTGAAGAGTGTTACTGCGGGTGTTATATGTTTGAAGAACAGATTCTTGCTTGTAATGAAATCTAAACACTTTATGGTTCACTACAGTGGAGAAAGATTAACAGTCTAATTAGATAAATAAGTTCTTGCTCGAACAGATTTTCATATATTTTATCTTATTTTATTTATTTAACATTTAACAGGGCTAGTCAATAAACCCTTTTCAGTCATGACCTGTGTCAGAAAGTCAAGGGTTACTGCAATATATTTACATATGTGTGTGTGTGTGTGTGTGTGTGTGTGTGTGTGTGTGTGTGTGTGTGTGTGTGTGTGTGTGTGTATGTGAACAGTTTATTGTAGCAAGTCAATTGCCATGTTTTTGGAATGTTGGTAGCTGGAGTACAGCCCCACAGACATGGTAGGACATGCAGTCTGCGCACATACAGGGACCACAAGTCAGAACTGAACCCTAATCCTTGGTGGGGTGTAAGTCACAGATTTTATGTTTGAGCATCATGTTGTCCATTACAGCATGGCCACCGTGCTGCCCAATAGTTAGCTAAAGTTACAGCTCAGCACAGTCTGATATGTAAGATCTCTTTTCCAAAAACAAGAATTACTGACATTAGAAAGCTCAGATTTCTGTTCTGTGCTGAAAAATGTATGATCTGATGTTGTTAATCTTCTTTCCATTCATTACTGATGGGTTCGGTTCCGAGCCCTCAGAACCGAGTAAGCCTTTTTACCAAGCTCACACAAGCCATAAAAACTCTCGAGCTAAGTCTCTACCCAGAATGCCCTTCCCCCTGTTACCTCAGATCTCGTTTGCCACGTAGCCGTAAAGCCGTGTTTCAGCTGAGCTCTCAGCTAAATGAAACTTTTTTGATATTTGTGTGGAAAATTTTGGATATCTTCATATTTTATTAGTTTTTCTAGTGTCTTTTCTTCTGTCTGACCTTGTTTATTCCTCTCTATCTGTAGTTACCATTGGTACACTTTCAGGTACCATTGTTGGTACGGTCTTTCATCACTTACCCTTGTGGTATTTCTTCAATACCATAGTTGGTGCTGTTTAACCTATTAGCTGACTTTTATTCAAGTGTTTCCCTTCTTTTCTCTATCATACCAGTGTATTGTTATATTTGTGACTTTTTTGAACGGAGTTGACTTTGATTATAGTTGGATTATACAGCTGGCCTGTGGTGTTTTTTCTCTATCAAGATGTCAGATAAGAAGGGAACTTCAGGTTTTAAGCATTGTACTTCATGTAAGGGCAAGTTACCCAACAGTTATTCTCATGATGACTGTGTATACTGTTTGGGAGTGTCCCACCTTTTGGTGCAGCCTCCATGTGACATTTGTCAGAGTTTCAGTCAACGCACTCTTAATGAGCGCAAAAATAAACTCATTCTGAAAGGGCTATTTCTGCGATGGAGGTATCAACCCCTCCTTCTTAGGACAAAAAGAGATCCCACTCTGTTCCTTCTTCACCATCGGGTGATCAGAGCAAACCTGGGAAATCAAAGGTCCCAAAGTTATCTTCAGAGCATAAATCAGCCTCCTCGGCTTCATGTTCTTTGGCTCCAACCATTTCAAAGCCTTCAATACCGGCGCCCGTTTCAGCACCGGTCCTGCCTCCGGCACCAATCATAGACCTTAGTATGCCTATGTCAACTTTGGCACCTGTGGCCATTTTAGCTAAGGGCACACCTTCCACTATACCATTAGTTCTCATTTTGGAACCAACCATTGTGGCTCCAAGTGCCACTTCGGCACCGAGCGTTGTACCGACCTCACTGGATTTGACCCCTTTACTTCCGATCTCGAAACTAGAGACTACAGTGCCAGCAGACCTTGCACCATGGACCCAATACTCCCCCTCTGTAGATCCATTTCTGGGCCAAGCGTATAGCCCCTTCATTGAACATCCTGACTCCCTGTCTGGAGTATCCACTAGATCCACCAGAGCCTTTCTGAACATGACGTGGTGCGTCTTGTAGACCAGCTGTTGTTAGTCAGGGGGATTCTCTCACTTTCTAAGACCCATCCACTGGCAGGACTTGGGTTGCCTTATCCATGGACTCCATCTTACACTCCTCCTTTGACCATCTCAGTTCCAAAGCCTTCTGCTCCAAAATCCTTCTTGGAACCCATCTGGGCATTGGGGGACGGGCGTATCAGCCCAGAGTACACAGCCACCTTTCTCCTCGGTTCCATCCTTGGTGCAGATAGCCGCGTCCTTTGCCGATCTTGCTTGAGGCTCCATCCATGGGGGCGGTTTCGTCAGAGCAGGGTGTGGCCACGGTCCCAAGATTGTCTTTCTCGGTTCTGGGCTCCCATCCCTCTTTGGCAGGCCTGCCTTCTGCGCGATGGAGAGGGCTCTTGCTTCTGGCAACACTCCGATGTCCAGTTTTTACCCCCTGAGCTACAGCTGTCACAGACCACCACCCCGGGACACCAAGCAGAGAAGCTACAGGACACCCTTGTTCAGAGTCCCCACTCTTCCGAGTCCTCCTCAGAGACCCCCATTGAGGAGCCCCTTCAAAAGAAGTCGTGCAAGAAGAAGCACATGGACTCACCCGAGGAGTCCTTAACGGAAAACACGGATTACGATGATGGTGAAGGGTCCCCACAGTCACCTCCTGATGATGTCTCCTTCAAAGACATCCTGGAAATGTTAAAGCAGAGAGGTGACTGGAAGCCCTCCAACCTTTCGTCCGAGGAGTCCGTGTTCCTGCAGGCTGTTCGCGCCTGACCTTCTATCTCTTGGGTGACCCCGCCTGCTGACAAGCTCATCCAGTTCATTGTGCAGTGTGCTTGGAAGAACCCTGATTCCATTGTGGTGATCCCTCAAAGACCAGACAAAATTCTTTCTCCTCCTGAGGAGAACCCGCATTGGTCCAAAGGGTTACCAGTTGATGCTATGGTGGTGGTGGTGGCGGCGGCCACACAAAAGGACTTGGCTGAGGAAAGTCCCGCTGTCCACCCTCCCAACAGGGAGTCCCAGGTGGTGGACTTGGGAAGCGTGTTTTTGCATCAGGGACCTTTGCCATATGGTCCCTGAATTATTTGGCACATTTTACGAGGCTCCAGATGGACTTGATCTCCAAACTCTCTGGGACACTCGCAGGACAGTGTCTGACGAGGTCAGGGACAAAGTGGCCTCACAGCTCACAACCCTGGAATCAGTATCAAACTGGTCCATGAGGTTGCCTCACATGCAACTGAAGGGGTGGCTAGAGTAGCGGGTTCAGGCATTGTTATGAGACGTCATGCCTGGATGTGCATTTGTGACTTCGCAGACCCCTTCAAGTCTTCCTTTCTGAATGCTCCAATCAAAGCTTCATCCTTTTTTTGGCTCCAAAGAGAAGGACATGCTAGCTGTGGCTTCTATATCCTCTACGAGATCTGATTACTCCCTCCCAAGGGTTGAGTCACCCAAATCTGTCCAGTCTTAAGCTGACAGCTTGGTTTCTCCACTTCCACTAGTAGCCAGGCAAGCTAATCTCTTCTCGCCTGTTCAAGACATCATTCTGGCCTCTCATAAACCATCCACCAGAAGACTATACCAGGATAAATGGAAAAGATTCTCCATCTGGTCCAAGAATAACATGCTAGACCCGTATTTGGCTCCAGTTACTGCAGTGCTTCAATACTTGGCTAAGTTTTTTGATACTGGAGCCTCGGCCTCTACTGTACGAGTACATCTAGTGACAATTTCCAATTTTCACAGTGGTATAGATGGCACCCTTCTTATCTCTCTACGCATTTGCAAGGCTTTCCTCAAGGGAACTTCTCATATCAGGCCTCCTGTCAGACAGCCTGTGGAACCATGGAACCTCACTCTAGTCCTTCAGTCTTTGACTCATAAACCTTTTGAACCTGCTGCGAAGTGTGACCTAATGTTTTTGTCTTGGAAATCTTTGTTCTTGGTAGCCATCACATCTGCCAGAAGAGTCTCGGAGCTGCAGGCTTTGTGTATCAAGAGGCCCTATCTGGTCTTTCATAAAAACAGAGTATCACTTCAGACGAATCCATCCTTTCTCCCCAAAGTTGTTTCTGAATTCTCCATAAACCAGACCATTGACCTGCCAGTGTTCTTTCTGAATTTTGCCAATAGAGGAGAGTACTGCCTTCACTCTTTAGATGTACATAAACAATTAAGATTTTATCTAGACAGGACCAATCCTATCCGTAAATCTGAACAGCTTTTCATCTCCTTTTCTAGGCCCAGAATGAGAGAGGCTGTTTCCAAGGTTACATTTCCAAATGGCTAAGGCACTGCATATGTTTCACCTATTCCCTCAGTAATGAACCTGTGCCAAAAGTTAAATCTCACTCCACTAGATCTATAGCAACATCTGTAGCTTTCCATTCCAGGGCTTCCATGGATGACACCTGTGCAGCAGCTACTTGGGCTAAGCCTCATATCTTTATCAATCATTACATATTGGATTTGGTCTCCAGAGGAAGAGTTGCCTTCGGCTAAATGGTACTCAGGAATGTTCTTTCATAAGGGCCGCCCATGGACCTCAAGGTAGCTTGGGATTCTGTCCCATCAGTGATGAATGGAAAGAAGATTAACAACATCAGATAAAGAAGTTATGTCTTACCATAATGTTCCATCTGTGTTGTTCATCTTCTTTCATTCATCACTTCCCACCCTTCTTCCCCCTCCAGAGTCTCCTGGAGGATGCTTTGGGCCTAAGTGGTGCCATAGGGTAGTTGCACAGAAGTGGTTTTGGCTTTACTTCCTTTTCTCTAGCAAACTCGATCTGAGGTAACAGGGAAAAGGGCATTCTGGGTAGAGACTTAGCTCGAGAGTTTTTTGGCTGGCGTGAGCTTGGTAAAAAGGCCGACTCGGTTCCGAGGGCTTGGAACAGGACCCATCAGTGATGAATGAAAGAAGATGAACAACACAGATGGAACATTATGGTAAGACATAACTTCTTTTTTCTTATCCTAGGAATGGGAGAGCAGCTACAACATTGAACTTGTTCTGGTGGCAGACAGAGATGAGGTACGTGGCACCCCTCTTATTAAGCAATAGAACATTGTTACACTAAATTCTACACCTGCGATGGATGTTAAATGTCTGATCAAATATTAGATAAGAATAAATGCATGCAAACCTAGGAGTGTTTCTCAACCACATGTTAATATTCAGTAGATGTGTTGAGGAGTTAAAGTGTTACAGGGTTACACGATCATGAAAGATTCTCTTCCATTTGAGAGTTTCACTTTACCTATACAGATGTGTTTGCATTGGATAAGGCAAAGCTGGCAAAAACCTTTCCTGATTCTTGCACTGGTATGCTAACATCTATGTGTGCCATGCTGTAAATGACAAGAACAGCAGTGATGTACAATTCAGTTATGTATAATGGTGCGCTAACATCTATTTGTGCCATGTCATAAATGACTAGAGCAGCAGTGATATAAAATTCAGTTATGTATAAGTACAGGTTGACTATGTAATAATACTGCCCATTAAACATTCTTTTATTAAAACGTTATTTTTGCAGTTCCAGAGAAGAGGACATGACTTGGAGAAGACAAGAGACCACCTCATTGAGCTAGCACACCACCTTGAGCAGGTAAACTTCAGCATATTTCAATAATAATTAGATTTTTTAGAACAGTTCAAAGCAGAAAATAACAAGAGTGCAACATTTTGCTCCACTTGAAGAAGACATACCTGTATTAGCTTAACCTCAATATGTTATATTGTAGATATCCTGATACATATATAGATTGCTGTTTGGTTAACTGCCATAAAAGTGCTTTGAATTTATGCACAGATCCATAGGCTGGCAGAGTGATATGAAAACACCAACCTTGCTCTCCCTCAAATAGGTAAATATGGGTTTACCACAGAAGTTGCATCAGTTCCCAGAGGGTTTATTGTCTTTGTTGTATTTTACAAGTAGATATACTTTTTAAGTCATGACTAGTTAAAAACAGTAAAAAATAAAGTATCTCATAATGAAGAACATATCACAGCATAAATATAGATTCATAAGTATTTACTGCACTTGCATTCTAGGGAGACATTCTGTTGCACAAATTCCTATTTTTCCATAAGAACTGGCTGGTTAAGTGACTAGCTCAAGAATACACTGTAGGTAAATAAGGGCTGAGGGAATCAAATCATATACCAAAGGAAGTATAGCTCACAGCGTTAGCCTCTGTACCAACTTGACAGACATAGATACTGCAGAGTATAACAAAAGGAGAAGGACATTTGTATCATCTAATACCAGAAAAACATTAACATTTGGCTTCTGTCAATAAACAGGATTTTGGTTGCAAAGAAAATATTTTAGTAGATAATCTGCTTCTCAGTGAATGTATTTCTTATTATTCAGACTTACTAGGCAATTTATACTTGTTCAGAGTAAAAGAAATGCTGAGCTGATAACTATGTATCTTATTCACTAATGTGTATCTATGACATTTGTTCTTCTGCACGTATTTACTGCTGTATGTTTCATGTTACAGTTTTGCCTAGGCCATGACTGAGAATGGCCCAGTGTTTAGGACCAGTTAATTTACCCAGTTAACAAAGGAATAAATAAGGAAATATGCCGAGTGCAATTGGTATCTGAAGTGTCAAACTTGCCAGACATTAACAGGCCGATGAAGACAGGAATTCATAAAACTCCTCAGACTTCATTTTATCTGTGTCCCATAATGCAGCAAGGTAACATTAAAAATCAAAGGCGGTTCGTAGAGATGATGTAGGCAGTGTTGTTGGCTTCAGGCTGTATCAGACCTCCAACATTCCTAGCATTACATAGACAGCCATTTTTGTGGATTGGTAAAAGTAGGTTCCTGTAGTGCAAGATCAAAGCTAATTACTATCAGTAATGTCCAGCAGAAAAACACACAAACCTCTAGTTTTACCCCTATGTTACTATTAGATTTGATATGAACCATATAAAGTTAATTATAGAAACATCCATTTAGGTTCTAGATTTGTCCTGAAATGGAAACAATTTCCCTTCAATGCCTCCTAGCTAATCTTATTTTCTGTTACTGTAGTTTAAAAGTTGTCATACTATGAATTCTACATGGCTTTTTGGAGCTACAACCAATGCAATATTCATTTTGAAGGAAGTCATGATCATCTTCTGAATTTTGGAAATGTAGGTTTGTGTGTTTAATATTTGTGCACTGAAAATCTTTTAGCATAAAAAAGTTAAACAGAAGAGCATTTTTTTTCATACTTTGTTGTACATGAGGATTTTATATGCAAATTGTGTTCAGTAAATGTGGAAGTTTGATAGAAATTCATTAATGACTGTTGAAATTTTCATTCTAATAAGACATTGACAAATTAATCAATGTGAACTCATGCAATTACTAAAACAATACACTGCTTTTAACTATCTGCATAAGATCATTATATCCAGAAGATAATCAAATGTATATGATGCACTGAATTAAACAAAACATTACACCACAAGGGTTTACTGATAGATCTTGTAAAGTACAAAGGTATGGATCTCGCATAAATAATTTGTATTTAGTACAGGATTTAAGTTGTTTGACTTTGGGCATGCTATCTGGTGCAGTTTTTTTTTCCAGGTTCAGGTTCAAGTTTATCATAGTACTTGACTACAAAACACTTTTTTACAAGAATGATAATCTGAACAATAAATATTCCTATAAGAAACCAGTGTAAATGAAGATGATATCTCAGTTGAAATAAATATGTTAACAATACTTGTTAGATAAAACAATAAGATGAGTCACTGGAGTGATGTACACTGCTACAGTGCAACCTACTATTAGAAACAAGTGACAGAGACCATATCACCATGACAGTGTTTAAGCACTCCATCTACTTTATAAAGCATAATAAACTGAAAAAAGCTATCCAAGATCACTATTTTCCAGCAAACAGTCTATGCTGAAAATGAAATGATTTTGGAGCAGTTGTCATATTTTGCATTCGCTACTTGTTTGCAGTTGTGCAACATCAGCAATAGGGCTTGTGTTTATGTAATGATGGCATGAGGACGTTCTTAATCCTTGGTAGATTATACCATTCAGAGAGTGATTGTTTAGCTTGGATAGGATATGTCCTTCTGTGTTGACCAGCTAGTGAAATGCAGGGTATACTTCCATCTTTGTAATAAATTTTATAAACAAGTCATCCATAGGCAGTTAGATTATTACTGATCGCTTTCCTGATGTTAATACCGAATTATGGTAAACAGGATTCATAGAGATACGTTACACTTTTGTGCAAGGCTTGCACTGTGGAATGACATATAAACTAATTAAATATGCAAAGTGAGATAGACCGTGCTTATGTGCAACTAGCTGTGCTCTAGTGTACATAAATAAATAGCACATCAACTATGCAAGCAGACACATTCATGCAGTGAAACCCATTCAGAGAAGAACAAGACACAGTCCATGCAGCGGTCATGAGCCATATTCTGCAACTTTACAAGAAATGTGAATGTAAATGTGAACTCACAGACTGATACATCTCACCTCTATTAGGTAGGCTGCATGGGCTGGCACATCCTACAACAGGATGGCATAAAGTGCTACATAAAGCTATACAGCTATATACTAGTTGCACTTGCTTTTCCATAGCATCCACTTATTTAGAAACCACCTGGATGATTTAAAGGGGAGGAAAGGGGTATACAAGAAAGTAGGGCAAAGGGGAAGGCAACAAGCAAAGGGTCATACTAGCCAGCATATAAGAATTGGAAGGATCAGGGTGAAGCAGGGTAGCACTTTTTGGTAGGGATAGGGCTCTGTTGTTTGATATATATATATATATATATATATATATATATATATATATATATATATATATACATACATACAGAGAGAGAGAAGGGAAGAGGTCGAAGAGTAAAAGAGCAAGTAGGCTAGGAAAGGGGGAGGGGCAGGGGAAGGACAATGTGTCACAGTCTCTTATATATATAGTGTGTGTGACAGGCAGCAGGCAAGTGTGTGTTCACTGAGCATATGTTAACCTACTTACAAAGAAAATGGCATAGTTACACAAGGGGACACACCAAGTGGTGTGCTGTGAGATGATGCAGTGGTACCGCTCCCTGTAACAGGTCCTTGCTGAACCCCATATTAAATCCAGAAACACAATACAAAGGATTAGTCCAGATAAAATCACTTTAGCTACCAAATCTAGGATTCTTTCATTCTCTCAAGTAATTTATTTAGTTAAGTAGGTAGATGGATGAGTTCATTAGAACAAGAACACTCATCCATCTACCTGCTTAACTGTAGAACCTTCTTGAAACTTAAACAAGGCCTCTTTATTCCTCTCACAGGGAAGGTATCAGAGGAAGAACCTCCTAGCTCTGCTAGCTAAAGTGATTTGGGCTAACCTTTTGTACTCTGTTTCTTGTTAGTCCTGTCACCCTCTGAGTCACAAGTGGGATACCAAACTTTACTCAAACTTTCTGGATTACCTCTATTTTCTATATTAAATGTAGATGATAATTTTATTAAGTGCCATCTTCAACTCTACCGAGCAACATAGCTAGGGAAGGATGAGAGGGGCAACTGCCCCAGGGCAAAGTGTTGGGGGTGCATGAACAGTCAATCCTGATATGTCTTTAATGTAATACTGGCTTTTAAATGCAGGTGTTGCATTTGTGGTTGAACCTGAGTACTGTAGCACTTCATGTGTGATCTAAACTGTAGCAAATGCTTGCTACACTGTAACAAGTAGTTTGCTACAACTTAAATGTAAAAAATATATATATTTTTTTTTTTAACTAAAACCTGAGCACTGTAGAATGCCTTGCAGACAAGGTATAAACTACAGCAACTGTATGATACATTTATAGCAAGCAGTTTGCTGCAGTTTAAAATAAGATTTTTTTTTTATTTTAACTAAAATATGAGCACCGTAGTGCTCCATGCAGGCAGGGTGTAAACTGTAGGAATTGTTTACTACATTTGCAGCAAGCAGTTTTTTATAGTTTAAAAGAAAAAATATATATTTTTCTTCTTTTGTAATAAAATGTGTTGAAGGAGGGTTGGGGGCAGGAAGCAGAAATGGGACTTGAATGGCTAGGACAGGAGGGAGCGGGACCAAGTCATACATCTGGGCACTTGGTTGATGTGCCAGTATAAGGAATGTCCATTTTTTTTTGCTCTTGAATGGAAGAGATGGGAGGGGTGTGAGTCTGACTTTTACTGTTTACTTGAAAAGCCGAGGGGGTGAGGTGCTGGTTCATAGTACTGGCACACAGCCCTCATTGTGCCAGCTAGACTTCTCCCTCTACCTGACATTGGAGATCTGCACACTAGCATTCACATATTTCCTAAACTAACTGACAAATACCTTTTAGTAGTAAAAATAGTCCCAAACATAAAATAGAATAAAAAAATAAGGCTATCCACTTATAATGCTATTAAAGGAGATGTTGCCTCCCATACATGGATATCATCAAGTTTGGTGGTGCAGGTTATCATAACAGCACTGGCATTGTTTCCCCAGCCTGTAATTGACCTCAGCTAGGTCATATCATTCCTTCTTGAAGGCACGCATCATAGGGACCCAGTAGCCACTCTCTGAAGTGGCTATGAAGGAGATAGGGCATAATATTAATCTCATTTACATATCATGCAGGTGTTCTCTGGCAGGTACTAGAAGAAGCCATAGTCTCATGAATCTCCTCAGAAAGAGAAGTCAGTTTTATAAGGAATAAAACAGAAGAATCAGCTAATCATGCTTGCAATAGGATTTCTGAAACTTGGGTAGAGTAACATGAAGCTGCAAAATATTGTGACACAAGAACTTGAGCAAATGTCCAGCAGGAGCTCATAGTCTTAAGTATAGAAAGCAATCTGCACTTTATCTTTCAGATGTGAAGCAACAAAATTCAGTGATTTATAGACATAAGACATGCATAATTTACCTAAACATTCCACAAACAGGTATGACATTGCATTGATTTACAGGTACACTACCATTTTGTATGCTAGATCACATAGATTTAAGAAACTAAGTTGAATCTCTTAGCAGCAGTATAAGGAGGAACAGCAGCACTTTCTGGGCTCATATGCAACTTGGATGATGCACACAGTACTCGGAAAGAATGTGTAAGTTGCTTTTGTCTGTCTTCCTAAGAACTTCATTTTTATACAGGAATTTACATTACAAAACTGTAGAAAAAAATAAGTGTGCCTGCATCTGCATATTGTATGTATGTTGTACTAGCAACAAGGCAGCCCACAGTATCAGGGCATGCTGTCCCTGCAGATACCTGTTACAACATATGGTATAGGCAGCATATAGTGGCTAATTTGTCAGCTCTATGCCTACAAAAGTGTATTTCTTACAATGTTCTAAGGTAAGGCTGGGTCACCACCTTTCGCAAGATGTCCACTAAGTCTGGCAACATGGATGACTTCTGTACCCCATACATACCTGTTGGTCCTAATAATTTGGATGAACCCTGTAAGAAGTATATTTCTACTACTGCATCATGGGGGCACAACCATAAAATTACACCAGCGTTGCTGGCATGTTACTGACATGTGATGCCAAGCTAAGGCACAGCCACATTCCATAATAGTTGAGAAGTTGGCCACAGAGGGTGCCACTTAACAGCAGCAGGGTGACAGAGCCAGAAGAGTTTTTTTCTTTTGTTTTGATAGCTCTGCAGGGAGGCAGTGGTCCTGGGATCATCATTTGAGGAGTGACACTGACTTTAAGTTGGACCAGTCTCCCCATATCTCGAGGGATGCTGTTTTGTATCAGTGCCATGTTCAGCAGTGTTCTGTACAGCAACACTACACACAGGGGCTGGAGGCCTACCATATAATATATTATATGTATAGTTACAGGAACATCAGGTATCCAGCCATGTTAGGAGGGCAGCAAATGTAGGATGTAATGCATGCCACAGGGACTCTGTTTTAACAAATATACTCATGTTCACTGCAGTGGATCTTTTATTGTGTAATATTGGGGCAGGGCAGAGCACTGCTGAGATGATACTTGTAGAGGGTGGAGTAGGAAAACTTCTTGATGTTGTTACCCATGAAGTGGCTGACAATGATGGAGAGACACAGACACATGAGTTGCAGTTTGATGGCACAGTGGCACCATCCTTAGTGGGGGTGAAGACCCCTGTGCGGTTGCACTGACAGATGATCACACTGTTTCTGATGAGGTATATCACCCATATGCAACCTAGTAGGCGTGGCAAATGTTGTCACATGTTACGGTTAGCTCTTAACATGTAGGAGGTACTCAGGGTCCATGAGCAGATGTACCAGACAATCATCCAGGCACAGTCTGCTGCAACCTAGTGCAACATGGAGCTAATTGCTGTCTGTCATGGCATTCATGAAGATTGTTCAGGGACACAGTACTAGTTGTGCTTTTCAGTTTTACAGTGGCTCACTGCACTTCTATCTCCACCTATCTTCAAAGGATTGCCATTACCACTGTAACTGCCCACAGTGGCAGTACTGTCTGAGGTCACTGTAGAGTATGTACCAGGAGTGATTGTCTACTATGTCATCACTGGATATACAGTCCTCATTTGCATCTGGAAGTGTATGGCACTCTGCTAGCCCTCATCATGGGCAGCTACAGTAATTGTCCTCCACCAGTTTAATCAACCAACTGATAACCTGATGGTTCAGGGTTCAAATCCTGAATAGGGATGTGACAGGAAGCGTTAATGAATTGGGGGATGGTATAATGATTAAGGTGTTTACCTCACAGATACAAGTTACAAGTTTGATTTTCACCTTTAGGAGGGATATGGGGTGATGGGAGCTTAGCATAATGGTTAAGGTGTTTACCTTAAGGACACAAGGTACAGAGTTTGATTCTCACATGGGGTAATTGGCTAGGCTTAAAATGACCCACAAGGGCAGTTAGCCTAGTACTAATTTATGAATCTATTAATCTCCTATGAATCTATATTGGCTAGGCTTAAAATGGCATACAAGTACAGATAGCCTTATACATACCTATGAACCTAAGTGCAGATGAACCTAAAGTATACTGCTGCATAACTAATACTACTACTCCTAGCATTGTTGCTGTCTGTAACTCCAATATATGTTGGTGCTTCCCTTTTATAGTCAGGCACACACTGATGTACAGTCCCCCACATATGACTAAGCATTTTGACTGTATTCACTTCATATACAGTTGTATATCATTTGGATCTCATTTATCTACCCACTTTTACTTTCATCCCATTATGTAGTAATTTTTCAGTTATTTTCTGTTGTGTATTTGTGCTTATTTCACTGTGGCTCATTATGAGACTATGAGTTACTACTATCCTGTGCCAGCTTATGCATGGCCAATTTCTGCATAAATGCATGCTGTGTACCATGCAACTTGTCTATGAATCCTAACTTTTGCCTATTTCTATGTTTATATGACAAAAGAGATCATTGATAAAAAATGTCAGACTGCGAAGGAGTACTTTAAACTCCTTTTATTTAAAACACAGCTATTAAATTATCACTTAAGAGATAAGCACATGTACATTAATAGAAAAGAAAACAAACCATAAAAATGAGTTTTATGCACTGTACAATGCACATTTTATTTCTTTATAACTTGAACATTACATAAATTACTAAATTCCTACCTTCTCTTACACCTCACTCCTCCTGAACATTACCATGTGTTGTTCCCACAAATTCCATTTATTACTGTAATTTGCTTCATCCATTTTCCAGCTTAAGTTTATTGTATCTCTTTAACAATATGCAATACTTCAATTACAACTAGTTTTGAGTTTGATTTCCATTTTCTACTAACTTCTTTTTTGGCGGTCGATTGCATTAAATTGAAGGCCTTGCTGTGTCTAGACAGTTCAGATACTGTGCCCAAGCTCAAAAGTATCACTTCCTTAGTTATATCAATTTGTTCCCACAATATTTCTAACAGAATACTCTGCGGGGAAGTTTTAAAATATACTAACTCATTACATTCCCAAAAACATGTTCCTAGTTAATTCCATCTTTCCTATCACACCTCCAGCTTTTGCTAACTAACTGAGAATAAATTCATAGAAGTCAGCTTGGGGTATAGAAATACCTATGGAAACATTTCCAAGCAAAAGTTCAAAACCTTTTGAACTTTTTTTGCATAGGGAGACAAATATATGTCCTTCCATTGTGCGTTTATAAATTGCTTTTCCATTCTCTCTTCTAAGTCTTTTCTAACCTCCACTAACTGATTCCTTTAGTTATTATGTAATATTTTATATGCACTACTAATTATCCATTTTAAACAGCAGCTTCTGTTCTGCATTCTGCTAAATCTCTACTACAGCTGGCATATCAGTTAGGGCTTCCCTATTCCTTTTTATTTGCCTATACTCTGATATCAATCTCTGGTAAGAAAGGCAGTCTGTAGCCTGCAATCCATACTCCTGCATAGCCTCATCCCACTCTATTACCTTTCTCTCTCTACTTATTCATTCCCAATATATATAGCTGCTTTGCCAGTTTTCTCCAGTAAATTCTAGGTGTACCCCTACTTGCAGTTATCTCTACTGGCAAAACCCCATTTCTCCATTGCTGTGTTGACTTAGTTCTCAGAATTTGTTCTGTGACTTTATGAAGGCATTATTCTTTAAGGATCTGTATCCAAAATTCAAATTTCTTCCTATATCTTGAACACCTCACTGCACTTCATTATCACCTCTTTCCACTTTGATTTATAACTTTCTGCTGGTTTTATCTAAATACTTTAAACTACCCTTGGCATGACAGCATTTTGTTCTCCTTACACTGTATGAAAACACAATGTTTACTTTTTCTAGCCATTAAAGAAGCATGGTATTATTAATTTAAAACTGTGATATAGGGAAATATTGCCAGCCCAGCTATCTGGAATTTTGTAAATAATTCTATGTCATTTGTGAATATTGATATGATTTATACAGACCTGTATGTTATGTACTGAGCTAAGATGTATCCGCAGTGTACCCTGTTGGAACATAGAAGATTAACCTGCAAAATTTAAGAATAGTTGAGGTTAAGTTACTTTATAGTTGAGCCATAAACAAAATAGGTCATTTCTCAGTTTCAGTTCAATAGCAGACACACTGTCTAGAGCTAGATGTTTTTGTATTGTCTTGAAAGAGAAATAATTACTAGGTTTCAAATGTAAAAGCGTTTTATTGTTTTACCTTTTATGACTTCCAAGATCTGCAAACATCTGAGAGATATGTATTTTTAACACAGAGATAAACCAGGATATGAAGCGCAGTGCAAAAACAAACTGTTAAACAAAACAAGCACTGTGAAGAGGACGGACTGCACCGGACAACCTTGCTTCCACAAACAGCTTTATTATACGTTAAACAGTAGCCAAATAACACGTATTTCGTCACTTGAATTAGACTTCATCAGACAAGAAAAAACATGACAAACAACCATTTATATATGCTGACCTTTTGTTTAAAATACCCAATAAGAATCTAGCAATCCTCATAGAATATGAATGAATGTGCGCATGCACTGAATACAAATATAAATGTATATGACATTGAACAGATCAAAATAAAATGCTGCGATTCACAGATGTAAAATATATAGAATGTATATATAAATATATATACCACTTGTACAATAACAAATAATGTCATAAAACCAGTTTTTTATATATATATAAAAAAACTTCGTGGCTACACTAGTTTGAAAATAGAGACTAATTTGTATTAAAAAATCACCAACAGTACTCCCATCTAGTGGTCAAAATTGGATGTGCACTGAATTTCCATCCTAAATTTAGTGCTCCATTAATGGATAGTAACTGTTTCACATAGTATCTGAATAAATGATGAATATATATATAGGAGTCTATGAAATATAAAAAATATATGTATATATATATATATATATATATATATATATATATATATATATATATATATGGAATAGATAACGATTATATATAATATGCATATTCTAAATATATGAATGAATGTTGTTGTAAATGAGTTAGATGTATACACAAATGTAAAAATGTAAAAATGGATAATCACCAAACATAAAACAATGACAGACCATAAATTAATAATATAATAATAATGTAAAATAGTATATTGTATATATATATATATATATATATATATATATATATATATATATATATATATATATGTACAGGCATGATGTGTGAGAGAGCAAATGTATAAAAAATACGTCTGAATTCTATACCAACCCCTAGATCAAATGTATAAAAAACATGTTGTATAATCTAAAATTTCATCTAAAAAAGTTTATAAAAAATGGATTGATGCAAAATGAACTATCAGAAATGTACCAGGTAGGTAAATATAAATATATATAAATATAAATATGAATATAAATATGAATATAAATATAAATATAAATATGAATATAAATATATGTATCAAATGTATATAATATAAAAATTTAAAAATATTTAAAAAAAATATATAAATATATGTATATATATATATATATATATATATATGAATATGAATATAAATATGAGTGTATTATATCAAATGTATGTATATAAAAATTATATTGCATGACATGAAAATGAAAAGTAAAAGGTGAAAAATATTACAATTTAACTGCCCTTAATTTTAAAACTGGAGCAAGGGAAATATTGTCATTTAACCCAGGGAATTTATTTGCCTCCAAAATAATTTGCCAAAATAATTCCCTATATTCTATCTGGGTCTCCCAAAGGCCCCCTCTTTCATCTTTCGCTACCTCATCTAAAATGAAAAATTTATATTTTGCCAAAGGGCAAATTGTCAAGTGTTTATATAGTGCATTGTGTTCATTCTTCTTTTTGATGTCATTCAAATGTTCATAAATCCTTCTTTTAATCTTTCTCTCGGTCTTACCAACATAGAAGGCCGAGCAAATATCACATAGAGCAATATATACAACTCCAAAAGAATTACAATTGCTGTATGTTTTGCCAACAATATCTTTTTCTCTTACTTGAACAAAACTTTTTTGTGTATTAGTCATAAATGAACATTGTGAACACATTCCACAGGAATAGGTACCCTTAATTTTATTACTTTTCTTGTTTTCCCTATGTTGGACTATCAACCAATCTTTAATGTTGCGTCCTTTTCTAAAAATAATATTGAAAGAATCAATCGACTTGTTAAAACTCAGGTCTGTAATGTTAAGGAATTTGTCCCATTCCTTAAAAAATACCTGTTTTACAATACCTGCATCACCGCTATATTGGGTGACAAATGAATGAGTGTACATTTTATCTATTTTCTTATTTTCTAATGAACCTGATGCTTGAACGTTAGCAACAATGGGAGGATGGTGATAGCTCAATATAGGTGCAAATCTATCTTTTCTCCCTCCTACGACTTCTACTTTAATGCAATTACACAAATCTAAGGGGTAACCTCTATCCAAAAACATATTAACCAAAAAATCAATTTCATCACTAAAATCTTGATTGTTAGAAGTCATTCTAGAAATCCTCACCATTTGACCTTTTACAATGCTCTTCTTCTGATGTAAAGGGTGTGCACTATTATAGTGTAAGTAGGAGTTGGAAAAAGTTTTTTTCCTATACACCCTTGACTTCAAATGGTCTCCTTCTTTTTCTAATGTGATGTCCAAATAATTTATACTATTTACATTGATATCATGAGTAAATTTTAAAAGTAGTAGTCTGGTTGATATACTGGATAAAATCATAGAGCCTGTCAAAACCATCCTTCCAAAATATAATAATATCATCTAGGAAACGTTTATATAGAACCCAGCAATCTTTATAACTCCCATTATAAATATATTTATCTTCCCATGTATTTAAAACCATATTAGCGTATATTGGAGCACACCTTGCTCCCATGGCCACACCACCTTTTTGGTGAAAATATTCCCCTTGAAAAAATAAATAGTTGTGTTTCAAAACTAGTTCCATAAGGTTGACACATACAAGAATTTCATCATCTGTTAATGATTTGAAAGACTTAATAGCTTCTTCAAACCAATCCATTCCTGTGTTGTGAGGTATTGAGCCAAACAAATCAACGACGTCTATGGTCACAAAAATAATGTCCTTCATAGTAGTGATATTCTTCACTTTGCCCAAAAAATCCCATGAGTCCTTTAAATATGAAATACCCCTGACCATTGTGTCCTTTAACTTAGTGTCTATATACTTGGCCAAAGGGGAAATAACTGAACCTTCTGCAGCCACTATAGGACGTAAAGGGGGGTCACTGCAATTTTTATGTACTTTGGGAATCCCAAAGATTGAAGGGATTTTAGGTTTGCTGTTGTATAAAAATTCGAACATATTGTAATCAATAAGTCCATCCAAAAATAAGTCATATAGTGTTGTGTAAATCCTTTTATACCCAATGTTAATCTCGTTGATAGAGATATTGTCATATTTAGACTCATCCAGAAAAAGATTGAACATTTTGCCTTTATACATAATAGAGCTCGTAAGAACCAATCCACCCCCTTTATCAGGTTTCATAATTCTCAAGTTAGTGTTTTCTTTTAAACTCTTGAGCAGTGAAAACTCTTCAACTGTAAGGTTTGGAGCAAAATGATTAATTTTAACTGCTTTTCTTAATTCATTCTCTATAATGTTTTCAAAATTTCTTAGTTGTGGGTGTATAGGAGGGTTCCATATACTTTTTTTCTTTAATTCATCAGAATAACCTACATCTCCTGAAGTGCCCCCACAAATTAACTCTAGGTTCATTTTTCTCAAAAACATTTTCATGTCAATAATCATTCTAGTGATGTCACATTTAGTTTTTGGTACAAAATTGAGTCCCTTGGAAAACAACTCAAAATATAAGTAATCAATCTCAAGTTCTGTGTAGTTAAAAATGTTAAAATTCTTGTATTTAGCACATGTACAAATAACTGAGGTGTCACCAATGTGTTGAATATTCGTGTCAATGTTGTTGGTATCAACACTCAAAATGCTCTCATTAGTAGATATTTCTACAGGGACAGTGACTAGTATCTCCTCCCTCTGCCTACCCCCCCTCCCCTCCATCCTTTCTTCTGATAGTTTTCTTCTCTTTGATTTCTTATCCTTTCTGACCTTCGGAGGGGGGGATATTCTAAAGGGTCAAACACATCATGTCCAAAGTCAGCCTGTCCCTCTTCGTAATCTTCAATAGTGTCATGCCTGTATGTGTCGTTGTGTAAAAATCTCTCATTTTTGTAATTAAAAAAAATTTTTGGTTTTGGGTATTGAATACCCTTCTCATATTCAAACGTGTCCCTTAAAATTTTTCTTTTTTTCTTTTCTAAAATTCTCTCACATTTCACATCTATATCTTTTCTCAAACCTAAATATTTTTTTCTCTCTAAACCAACAGTAAATAAAAGGTCATTTGTAATTTTTCCATTTACAACATCAATTTGCTTCATTAGACATTCAATATCATCTTCGTTATTCTTGATAATACTTCTCAGGAGCTCAAAGCCCCATCCATCAAACATGTTGAGCAACTTATCATAGAACTTAGTGCCTTCTTTTACATTGTTAGGGTATTTGTATATACATAAACCCTTTGGAACAATTTTTACCTTCAGGCACTCTTTTAAATATGCATTATCTATGTTCAAAATCCTGTACTTAAATAGTAAATCATTAAGTTGATGCAAATGTTCAGTATAAGTACTAGTACTATCATTGTCAATATAGGAAATGTCTTTAAATGCTATTTTCCGTTTAAGCCAGTCATTAAGAGTAGTATCATTATTAATAGAACAGTCACCTTGATTTCCAAGCAGCCTACGAATGTTACCATAGTTGTTTTGTTCTAAAACAGGACTGCTATCTCGATTCCCGATGTTAGGAAAATTGTTAGCTCCACTAGGACCAGTGTTTGCAAGAACCACACTATCTCGGTTAGTCACATTGCTTGTTATCCCTCCATTGCTCTCTCCATGTGTACGTAAAGCGTTCTGGTTCCCTGGAGGTGTCGCGTTACTTGTCTGACTAACCAGCGTGTTGCAAACAGGAGTGAGCAGTGCAACTAACTGACTCAGTTGCCCAATAAGTGCCGTAAGTTGATCCCCTTGAGATGTACCAGCGCTCGAGCGTATCGGGGAAGAACTGTCCTCATTCTCCATTGAAAAACTTATAAACCAGGATATGAAGTGCAGTGCAAAAACAAACTGTTAAACAAAACAAGCACTGTGAAGAGGACGGACTGCACCGGACAACCTTGCTTCAACAAACAGCTTTATTATACGTTAAACAGTAGCCAAATAACACGTATTTCGTCACTTGAATTAGACTTCATCAGACAAGAAAAAACATGACAAACAACCATTTATATATGCTGACCTTTTGTTTAAAATACCCAATAAGAATCTAGCAATCCTCATAGAATATGAATGAATGTGCGCATGCACTGAATACAAATATAAATGTATATGACATTGAACAGATCAAAATAAAATGCTGCGATTCACAGATGTAAAATATATAGAATGTATATATAAATATATATACCACTTGTACAATAACAAATAATGTCATAAAACCAGTTTTTTATATATATATAAAAAAACTTCGTGGCTACACTAGTTTGAAAATAGAGACTAATTTGTATTAAAAAATCACCAACAGTACTCCCATCTAGTGGTCAAAATTGGATGTGCACTGAATTTCCATCCTAAATTTAGTGCTCCATTAATGGATAGTAACTGTTTTACATAGTATCTGAATAAATGATAGATTTGTGCAATTGCATTAAAGTAGAAGTCGTAGGAGGGAGAAAAGATAGATTTGCACCTATATTGAGCTATCACCATCCTCCCAATTTTGCTAACGTTCAAGCATCAGGTTCATTAGAAAATAAGAAAATAGATAAAATGTACACTCATTCATTTGTCACCCAATATAGCGGTGACGCAGGTATTGTAAAACAGGTGTTTTTTAAGGAATGGGACAAATTCCTTAACATTACAGACCTGAGTTTTAACAAGTCGATTGATTCTTTCAATATTATTTTTAGAAAAGGACGCAACATTAAAGATTGGTTGATAGTCCAACATAGGGAAAACAAGAAAAGTAATAAAATTAAGGGTACCTATTCCTGTGGAATGTGTTCACAATGTTCATTTATGACTAATACACAAAAAAGTTTTGTTCAAGTAAGAGAAAAAGATATTGTTGGCAAAACATACAGCAATTGTAATTCTTTTGGAGTTGTATATATTGCTCTATGTGATATTTGCTCGGCCTTCTATGTTGGTAAGACAGAGAGAAAGATTAAAAGAAGGATTTATGAACATTTGAATGACATCAAAAAGAAGAATGAACACAATGCACTATATAAACACTTGACAAATTGCCCTTTGGCAAAATATACATTTTTCATTTTAGATGAGGTAGTGAAAGATGAAAGAGGGGGCCTTTGGGAGACCCAGATAGAATATAGGGAATTATTTTGGCAAATTATTTTGGAGGCAAATAAATTCCCTGGGTTAAATGACAATATTTCCCTTGCTCCAGTTTTAAAATTAAGGGCAGCTAAATTGTAATATTTTTCACCTTTTACTTTTCATTTTCATTTTCATTTTCATGTCATGCAATATCATTTTTATATATATACATTTGTTATAATACACTCATATTTATATTCATATTCATATATATATATACATATATTTATATATATTTTTTAAATATTTTTAAATTTTTATATTATATACATTTGATACATATATTTATATTCATATTTATATTTATATTTATATTCATATTTATATTCATATTTATATTTATATATATTTATATTTGCCTACCTGGTACATTTCTGATAGTTCATTTTGCATCAATCCATTTTTTATAAACTTTTTTAGATGAAATTTTAGATTATACAACATGTTTTTTATACATTTGATCTAGGGGTTGGTATAGAATTCAGACATATTTTTTATATATTTGCTCTCTCACACGTCATGCCTGTACATATATATATATATATATATATATATATATATATATATACACAATATACTATTTTACATTATTATTATATTATTAATTTATGGTCTGTCATTGTTTTATGTTTGGTGATTATCCATTTTTACATTTTTACATTTGTGTATACATCTAACTCATTTACAACAACATTCATTCATATATTTAGAATATGCATATTATATACAATCGTTATCTATTCCATATATATATATATATATATATATATATATATATATATATTTTATATTTCATAGACTCCTATATATATATTCATCATTTATTCAGATACTATATAAAACAGTTACTATCCATTAATGGAGCACTAAATTTAGGATGGAAATTCAGTGCACATCCAATTTTGACCACTAGATGGGAGTACTGTTGGTGATTTTTTAATACAAATTAGTCTCTATTTTCAAACTAGTGTAGCCACGAAGTTTTTTTATATATATATATAAAAAACTGGTTTTATGACATTATTTGTTATTGTACAAGTGGTATATATATATTTATATATACATTCTATATATTTTACATCTGTGAATCGCAGCATTTTATTTTGATCTGTTCAATGTCATATACATTTATATTTGTATTCAGTGCATGCGCACATTCATTCATATTCTATGGGGATTGCTAGATTCTTATTGGGTATTTTAAACAAAAGGTCAGCATATATAAATGGTTGTTTGTCATGTTTTTTCTTGTCTGATGAAGTCTAATTCAAGTGACGAAATACGTGTTATTTGGCTACTGTTTAACGTATAATAAAGCTGTTTGTGGAAGCAAGGTTGTCCGGTGCAGTCCGTCTTCACAGTGCTTGTTTTGTTTAACACAGAGATGTTAAATTCTGTTAGTTTCTGTTTTAGCCTGGGAACTGAAGTCAGGTGACAAAAAGTGATGCCATCCAAGCTAACCCAGCAGTAAAATGTGATATTAATTTAAGAACTCTCTCACACAGAGACTGTGCATTTTGTAGTTTGGCTTGGACCTAGCAAGAGCATCCATTCATCGTCACCATCTGCACTTGCCTTGCTGTACGTAAGATTTAGGACATAGCATCTCTTTTATAGATGTAAATAGGAATATAAGATAAAAATAAATAAAGATTAGTTTAGATGCTTTCTATATTTATTTGACCTTGTCATGCAATGTTGAAAAATAAGTAAAGATTAGTTTAGATGCTTTCTGTATTTATTTGAGACTGTCATGCAATGTTGTTTTAAAATATTTCCTGTGATTTTGAACTCTGAAGTTACTGTGTTGATTGACTGAGTATTGTCTTGTTCTTTTATTATGTATTATTAAATATATTTAAACCTATCTTTGTGGCTGATATTTGTGAGACATATTTAAGCTCTTAAAGTACTTGCATATTTATTTGGTGACACTGTGCAGGCCACTCCAGTAGCTTTGCTTGGTCAGACTACCATTTGGATTAGTAGTAACATTATACAATAAGATTAAACACCCTTTAAGGGCCTTATAGTAGCTGATAATGGTGGCTGATAGCAGCTGGAACTACCTTATAGTCTGTTTAAAAGGGGGCATAGCTAGTAAACATGTGCCAGCCTTTCCCAGGTGTGTGTGTGTGTATTTTTGTATATCTTTGAAATCTCAAAGTGTGTTTGCGTCAGCTACTTGGGCACTGGTTGAATAGAGAGGATGCTGGAGGTTTTGGCTTGGCCACTCAGCTCAGATCTCAACCCTATAGCTGTGCCAGTGGGAAGTCTTACTGGGATCTGGAGAGAGAGGGAGAAACCAGCCCCAGACTGACTGCTCTTTGTGTGCTCTTAAGGGAAATTGCCCTTTACTGTATGTGTACTTGTCATCCTTCCAGTGTGTACGCCCCCTAGCTGTTGCCTGTGGTGAGGATTGAGGCTCCTTGATTATTGGGCCAGTGCAGGGCATCACAAAGTCTAATCTTTGAGAACTCAGACTTTTGCTATTAGAAACTTAGAAAACCGATAAAATAATAGCTTTAACATGAAGAATATGAGGTTTGAAACTCAAATGCCTGTTGTGTTTAGAAACTTCAGTCCTCAGTGGTTTGCTGGAAAACCACAGATTTTGTGAGGAACAAATCAAAAATATGAGACAAAAATCTGGACATTTGGCAAAAAATATGGACTTTTGAAAGGTATGTCATTATGAGGTGTATATGAATCCTTAAACCTTAGGAAAGACAACCAAAGACAATTCCAAAAACATGTATAACAATAAGTCTGTAGCACCTTGGCACCTTAAATATTTATTACACTTTACTATACTGTCTTTTATTCAGCTGTAGAAAGATGTAAAGAATTTTGGACATCAGAGACAGTACTACAAAATATTGAACATAAAGGAAAGAGAGCTTTCATATGCATTGCCATTTTTCATTTTAGTTATACAACATTGCAAATCCTAATGTCTGACAGCAGTGACAGGACCCTGGTGAAACTGGTTTTAAAGTGTTGCTATAAGGACAGAAGTATTTTATTTTTCTTACTAACAGATTATGTACTTTTGATGTTGTCTGTGTAGTATGAAGAATGCAGTGTAGGCTTTACTTTAGTTAAGACAAAAAAAAGTAACTGAATTATTCTATTAAAGAAACAAACTATATCTGACAGGGATAGATTGTAAGTGTTTTGACCAATGAAACTGTTTGAAGAGAAGTGTTTAATGGTATGGATGGTACCTGAGATGTGAAAGTTAGACTCTTGAGATTTTACTGTGGCTTACTTGTAATTAGGTTACACGCTGCTATGTTATTGAGTTCTAAAGTTGGGCAGGAAAATATTTCAGTCACAAATTACTACCAAAAGTGAAGGGAATTATATGATGCTGTTCATTAATTTCCTTATACATACCAATCAGAAAGCTTAAAATGATGAGGTAGCCATGAGATTTTGTTTTTCTAACATACCTATCAGAAATATTGTGAGTACATTCAGTGCTGCAGTCTTTCTGATCTCATCTTTTTTTGGAGAAGGTTCCCCTGCACCCTAGTAGCAGGAGTGTGCAGTTAGAACTTGTCTGATTGAAGACTGCTGGAACAGGGTTCAGTTTTGAGTTTTTTTCTGGTTAATTGGGTAACTTGTTTAAATCAGTTTGTTCGTTTCTATTGTTTTATATATATAAAAAAAATTGCACTTTATTCGTCTGCTTTTACTGTATTTGTGTTTCTTCCTACTTTATTACTAGGGGCATTGACTACAACTCTGATCTGCGATATATAACAATAAGTATCCTTTTCTGTGCATTTAAAGTGTTTTTTTGATTGTATCTCCTTTATTTTCTGGAAAAAATATATATATACTTGTTTCCCGCCTTTCTAAGCTAGTATAGTCCAGTTTTCAGGTTAGTGCCAAATTCAGGGCTGTGTTACAAATCTCTGTGTTTGCCAATACCTTACTTGGATAGAAGGAAGTTTCTCTGTTCACCTGTGAGAGAGGGGAGCTTTGAGCAGCCTATCGGTCCCAGGAGGAGTGGTTTCAGCTGAGAAATTAGTAGTTTAATGGCCATTTTGGGCTAATTTCTCTCTCTTTCATTTCCCTGCTATAAATACCACATTTGCCCGGTTTTGCGTGCCGGGCAGTACCGGTTAGCTAGGGTAAAACTATTCCCGGCTCCACAAAGTCTCCTCTTCAATTTTTCCCTTGGAACTAGACAAACTTTCAACTTAAGCACTCAAGCCATTCATTTCTCAACCTGGCACTTGCTCAAAACTTATAGCAAGCACTTATAAACCCTAGTACTAGACCCTCCTGTACTGTACAGAAGGACAAGACTCTCTGTTCGACCTTACCAGCCATCCAGTAAAACAGTTCACTGTACCTATCTGGGCATGTCCAAAGGGCAGTTTCAGGTGTACTCTCCAGTCCAACTGGTGAATCTGGGCATTTTGAGGCAATGTTACAACTGCCTCATGTACACAGACAACCCTCTCCTCCTACCACCAAACACTAATACATGCGAGAGATGCAATTATACAGCCAAACTGGAGGCTAAGCTCTCTCAACTCAAGACTGGATCAGACAGTCAAGAGTAGAAGGGAAATACTTGCATCACACCACCAGTCTCACATAGACCCATTAAACCAGCACCGGCAAAAAACGCACATAAATACATGAAAACATACTCGGAGGCTCTAAATAAAAATCTGCAAAACCAACAGAGACCTCCAAAGCAAACATCCAAGCAACCTCCACCCCCCAACACAAACCATGAAACACATACTTCACAAAACCAGTGTGCCATGCAATCACAGCCCTTAAAGCAAAATAACATACCCAACATACTAGTAATAGGTGACTCTATAGTCAGGCACACTGACGTCCCACTCACTAGGCTGAATAAGTAGAAGGTTACTGTTAGCTGCCTGCTGGGTGCCAGGATCCGCCATATAACACAAGCCCTCAGGTCACTCCAGAACAAGTACAAATATGACTCTGTCATTGTCCATGTTGGTGTGAATGACCTGAGCCGTACCTCCCTGGACTACATGAAAAGAGACATGGAAGAGCTCTCTGATCACATAGTCCAGGCCGGTATGACCCTGACCCTGAGTAGCATCCTGTCCTTACCAAGAATGATACCACAGTATAAAGAAAAAATTCTCGATTTCAATAATTGGCTAAGTTTCTGGTGTCATTCAAAGGGGATCCAGTGTCTGTCCACCTGGGATGACATGCTCGACAAGCCACGCTGCTTCGCTAGAGACGGCTTGCACCTGTCACCCTTAGGCTTTTGAATACTGGCCAAGGCTCTTGCCACCCTCATAGTGCCTTTTTTAGGCAAGGCTCAAAAGACAATCCCACCACCGTAAATAGCACAAGTAACAAAAAACTGAGGGTAATGCTGCTCAATGTCAGAAGTCTAAACCTCAAAATGCACGCACTTGAAGCACTCCTCAGTATGGAGAAAATTTATATATGTGCAGTAACAGAAACATGGTTTAAGGCTCCAGAGAGCACCCCAGCACTACCAGGCTACAACTCATACCATACATTTCGGTCACAGAACCTAAACCAAAATACAAAAGGCAGGGGCGTATCCATATTCATCAAGGATACTCACACCTCCAGCTTAGTGGCACAGTACGATGCTTCAGAGGTCACCCACGTGCAAATAACAACAGGAAAAATGCAATTCAAATTGTAGCTCACTACAGATCACTCACCATGCCCCAGGACCCCCATTACACATTTCTGGTAACACTGAAAAACATAAAGGTCCTACCAAACACCCTAATATTGGGTGATTTCAGTTACCCAAACATTAACTGGGAGAACTACTCAGTTATAAACTCAAACACCCTGGTTCAACTGGTCAACACTCCCACCAGAGGTGACAACATATTGGACCTGGTCATCACCAACATGGGTGACCGGTGTTCCACACCGGAGGTCAACCCCTCACTGGTTAGATCTGACCATAAACAAATCACTTTGGATATCCACATTCCACCCCCACCCCTGGACAAGGAAACTACCATGAAAAACTTTTCAAAAGCAATCTTCATGTTACTTAAGACAGAGGTGGAAAGTTTCAAAGCCCCCATGCTGAAGGATAATGCTGTTCAAGCTGCAAAATCCTTTACTAATGCATTCTATGGGTACTTACAAGAATACATGGATCGTGCCATCCCAAGAAAAACCAAGACTCACTCCTCCAAGAAAAGGAAACCAGTCTGGTGGACTCCTGACATAAACAAGCTATACAATAGAAGGAGGAAAGTAGTACAGAAAAGAGTAAAATCCCAAGAAGGGAAGACAACACTGATCAGTATCAGCAAGAAACTACGATCCCTCATAAAATCATCCAAGGCGAGCTTTGAAAGAAAAATTGCCAAGGACTCCAAAGATAACAACAAGGCATTCTTTAGCTATGTCAAGAATCTAGGTGGCAATGCTCAGATCTGCTCAGAGTTAGTGCAGAATGGCACAAAATACACTGAACCGACTGATATCGCCAATATCCTGGCAGACAAGTTCAGTGCAAACTTCACCCCCCCCTCACCCTCAAAAGAGCCCATAACCATACCAGAAGAATGTAGCATTCCTGAAATCACAGATACTCAGGTTAAAGCAGCCCTCTCCAAAGCCAAAAACACAGCATCAATGGGACCAGGAGGTGTCCTAGGCTGCGTCCTACATGAGCTCAAAGACAAACAAACCCCTCACCTAAACACACTTTTCAAACTCAGCCTCTCCACAGGTTACGTACCCATAGAGTGGTGTACAGGAACGGTTATTCTGTTCCACAAAAGTGGAACCACAACAGACCCCGGGAACTATCGCCCTATAAGCCTGACTAGCTTGGTCTGCAAGGCTATGGAGTGCATCATCATCATGGAACTCATTAACAGAGACATTGGTAATCTCCAGACACTGGACGCTACCCAGTTCGGCTTTGTTAAGGGCAGATCATGCCTCCTAAACCTGGTGGACATCTTTGAAACAGTTACCAAAGCTATAGATGAGGGAAAGGTGGTACACACAGCCTACCTAGACCTCACTAAGGCCTTTGACACCATTCCCCATTTTGGTATTATAGACAAGCTCACCAGCCTCAACATAAACCCCTACATCACAAGATGGGTTGCCAACTGGCTCATGGACAGAACCCACATGGTGAGAGTTGCAAGAGCTAGGTCCGACTCTAAACCGGTTACAAGTGGCGTTCCCCAGGGCTCAGTCCTAGGACCCCTCCTGTTCGGCATATACTTCTCAGAGGTACAGACAAGCACAGGAGGACTATGGCTGACCAAGTTTGCAGACAACTGCAAACGAGGAACTATAATTGACTCTCCATCTGACACAGACATCCTCCAAAAGGGTCTCACTAAGACGGATACCTAGTGGCAAAATCATGGCCTCAGGCTAAATGCCAAAAAGTGCATAGTCATCCCCTTTGGAAAAAACAAAGTACCCACAAACTACCACATAGGTGGTAGTCCCCTAAATACAGAAGATGTAATAAGGGATCTGGGGACCCAAGTAGATAGTAATCTCACCTTTGATAATCACATTGCCAAAGTGGTTAGAAAATCCTTCTATGTGGCCCACCTAATCACAAAAACGTTCTCATCCAGATCAAAAGAGGTCATTGTGCCCCTCTACTCATCACTCATCTGACCCATCATAGAGTACAACGCCCCATTTGGGATGTACCTTACAAGACACCTGCAACAGCTGGAAAGACCACAGAAGTACCTCACCAAGAGGATCACTGGCCTCAAACAGATGCCCTATGCAGCTCGACTGAAGAAACTTCAGCTGTACTCGGTTGCATATCACCTACTCAGAGATGATCTCTGCCTGACATACAAGGCCATGTCCAATCCAGAATTGATGGACATGGTCCACCTAAAGAAAACCTTATCCCCTCGACCCACACTCTCTAGGGATCTAAACCTCACCCCAACTATAAATAGGACATGCTGAAGGGATAGATTCCTGCCCCCGAGACTTCCCCTGCTTTGGAACAAGATTCCAATCTACATTAGGCAGAGCTGCTCGCTAACACTCTTCAAAAGAAACCTTGACGAGTGGATGGGAAACAGAAAGTTTACCCCAGGGATCACTTCAGTGGCTCTGTTGGACAGAGGCACAGGGAACTAATCTAAGGGGGCGGTGAAAGCCAACACATTCTGGCTAGGCTTATAAATGCCTTCGGGCAGATGGCCTAGTACCTACCTATGAACCTATGAACCAAGGGTGCCCGCAGGCAGGTGCAAGGGGGTGCATTTGCACCCCCTTGGAACCAGCTGACCGGGAGATTCAGTTTCTTTTAAATAAAAAATAAATAAATAAATAATAACATTTTTTTAAAGGGTGTTCTACTTTAAGAACACCCTTTGCATCCAGTCGCACAGACACTTCTGCTTTTGTGCGACTGACGGTTTACATCTTCATCTTCCGCTCCCGTGCAATTTGAATTCTAGAAGACGTGTGGGCTATGGATGAAGGTACAAGTGAGAGGTAAGTTTGTGCATTCGTGTGTTTAAATGTTTAAGAGATTAAGAGGTGTGTGTCTGTGTGAGAAATGGGTAGGGGTATTACCATAAACAAATTAATGGAGATAACTATTTAAAAAAGGATCAGAGTCATGCTTTATTCAGAGGTACTTTCAGTTAGTAATGCTTGCTGCTTGAGTACCCATTGTTCTTGGTAGCAAGGCTAGAAAGGAGGAACAAAAGGCTGCTTTAGCTGCACGCTTGCCTGAGTCCATCTAGTAGAGTAGATTGAATGTTCATAACATACATTTTCGTCACTCAAAGAGCATCAGGCTTATTGGTTGTTTGGAACTCAGTTGCCAATGAACTTTCTCATAAAACAGAAAGACAGTGTTTCTTTCATTATGTGGTATACAATCTTTTTCAGCAAGGCTTCTGATGAGGTTCCTGTTATTAGAGACAGGCACCATAGAAAATGTTCTAATCCTTGTAGGTGTCCTTATGTTGTTTGTCTTTCAGCTTTTTCCTAGTAAGGGGTCACCACAGCAGAACTCTGGTCTGCTAATGATTGGCAGTAGATTTTTACGAAACATCAAGGTGCCAGCTCGACACCCAACCTTCAACAAAGGCATGCCCATTTACGCACACATGTTTTTTGAATGCCCACTCAAATGCGGGGAGGACATGCAAACTCCACACAGAAGGCACTCCCAAGCCAAGCCGAGAATCGAACGGGAGAACCTCTTGCTGTGAGGTAATAACGCTACCGCTGTACCACCGCGGAATTGTAGGTGTCCTTATGTGACACAGTAAAAACAACATGTTTATTTTGTAATGGATTGTACTTCTTTTGTTCTCTGTACGATATGGGCAATTAAAATGTATGTAAATATCATGAGTGAGGATCACTGGCTCACACAGGGGAGCTTAAAGAAGCAAACAGTCTATCTGACAAAGTAATGTTTGCAAGGCCGAATGATTTTCTTTCATGGTCTATTCTTTGTTAGCACCGAGGCTGTACAAATGAAAATTGGAGCTGAATTTAAATCTTTGTTTAAGTATTCTGGTAATTCACTAGCATCACTTAAGCTTGGTTCAGTCATGCTCTTCTTTTACTTTTATATTGGTGAGACAGGTAGAAATCTCCACCCTGGAATAATGCAGTATCTGCATGACAGTAAACACAGTTCTTCTGATACCTCAACAGCCAAGCATTTTGCAGAATTTCATAATCTACAGTGAAATGATTTTAGATTAAATATTTTCATTTCAAAGGAAACAGAATCTTTTGAACACAAAGTAACTGGATAATATATTTCACTGCAGTACACAAATAACCCATGACAGGAACAATGATTTAATTAAGTGTTGTAGTATCCACTTTTGTCTCACACCATGCCATACTGTTAAAAATAGTTACTACAGATGTACAGGAAAGCCTAATGGAAGCTGTATTCACCCATATAGAGCTTGGCACCATCAGAGTTTGGTTTGGACATCTAAGATAGACAGTGCAATATCACACAGTTCTCACAATGCTATTCTTCCTTATGGAGGTAGATTGCTACTTCTGTAGCTTACACATTACCATGTGTGACATCTTGATTATTTTAGAAATAATTGATTCTTATACAGTTTTAATATAATATACAAAACAGCCTGTCATTATTTATACTGCACATATTCACAATATTCACAATATTTCTACTGTGCATGCTTTGAACATCTTTAATTAATCTTCTAACATCAACGTATTCCAGTGATCACAGCACAATATTAAAAGTAGAACCAATTAAGGAAACCAATATAGCACTGCTGTGATCTCTGGAATATGCTGGCATTGGGATGCACATTCCCAGTTAAGAAAACATGCAAACTGGCAAGAAGCTAAAAAGGAACCGAAGTAATCTGTTATTAATGCATTATTGCCATTGGTGGATTCATGTGGTGACATGCAAGAGCACTACAAATTTATTCTTTCTGGAGAGAGCTCCATGTGCTACACTATTTCATGGTCAGATTAAAGATAGCAGTTTGCTACTGATCACATTCATTGGTATCATATCACTTCCTGTCGTTATCAAAATATATCTCGTAAAGCGGTGCTGTATTTCATGCTGGTTTTGTCAAAATTATTGTTCTGTAAATTGTTTTTTTTTTGCTGCTTTGTGATGTATCACTGTCTGAAATTATTATTATATTACTTGTACTTTTCATTCATGCTGTTTTGTTCCCCAGATAATAACCTTTCTTAGTTTTATTTGCATTTATATATGGTATGTACCACTATCTTCTAAATTATCGCAGGTTTCCCAGGCAACAAGACCCCTGTCCTCTCACCAGATCTCTTTTGTTGTATGTTATAGTCATTGTCTGTGATAGAAAATGGCCTCAGGCTACTGTTCATAATTCAGTGTTTTGTTGTTTGTCTTACTAAGCTTGCCATTCTTGATGTTCCTTGTCTTTCTAATTACACTATCTGGGTTTATTTGTCTCAGTTTTCCATATAACAGGTTTTGTAACTGTTCTGGTTCAGCAGCTTTCATTTTTGGCTTTCAGGTCTAGGTGTTCCATTCTATTGAATTAGATTGCACTAAGATGTGGCAGTCCTTCACTTCAGTGCAGTGCATGTGGTCTTAGGCTTCCTCCCCTGCTAGCATCAAGGTGAGTCTAGTGAGTTAGATTCCAGATATTTCTGTTAGTGGTCCTAGACTTTCTTCACCAGGTTCCTTTCAAGTCCCATTTTCTTGCTGACAGCAAGGTTGGCCCTGGAGCTGCTGCCTTTGACACTCTCTCTGGTGGCAATACCATCAGTGTTGTCAAGACCAGAATGATCAGGGGTCACACTGGCATCAGAATTGAGAATCCACTCTTTAAATGTTAATGTAGTTTGTCCTGATGTTGTGTAACAGCCCTGTGAGGATGTTAATGACCGCGGTGACAGAGAAAGAGGGAGGCAGGAGTGTGAATGTGTGTGTGTGGGGTCATACTGTGCAATTATCCAGATTTTTGTCTCATATTTTCTGTTTCTTTCTCATAAAATTGCGTTTTTCTGGCAAATCATTGAGGACTGAACTCAGAAAATAATGGCAGACATTTGACCTTTAGACTTCATATTTTTCAGAAAATGCATACTAATGCAAAACATGTTGTTCTGTCCACTTTCTGAGGAGGTAGGGGGATGAATGTGTGTGACTCATACCTCTCAACTCTATACAGATTTTCACAGAATGTCCAGATTTTTGCATTATATTTTTGGTCTGTTCCTCATATAAATTCTGTTTTTGACAAATCACTGGGATGACCTAAGGATTAAAGTTACTAAAAAAATGACATGCATTTGAGTTTCAGACTTGATATCCTTCAGAAAATATATTCTACCACAAACCATGTTATTCTAGCTACTTTCTAAATGTGTCCCTAGTTTGGGGCCTTTGTGTGTGTGTGTGTGTGTGTGTGTGTGTGTGTGTGTGTGTGTATATGTATAAAAGGGAGGTAGCATAACCCTCAGCTGTCCAAGTTTTTGAAGAATGTCTAGATTTTTGCCCCATGTTCCTCCTAAAAAGGATTGAAGTTGCTAAATAGTTTTAGACATCATATACTTTAGAAAAATGCATGCTAACACAAATTCTGTTATTCTAGCAATTTTATAAATTCATGAAAGCAATATTTATAATCTGTCCCTGTTCATTTTAGGCTTTGTCCAGATGTCTTGCACTAAGAAGTTGAGGTAGGTGTGTGTGTGTGTGTGTGTGTGTGTGTGTGTGTGTGTGTGTGTGTGTGTGTGTGTGTGTGTGTGTGAGAGAGAGAGAGATAGACAGACAGACAGTCAGAGAGAGAGAGAGATGCCCTAGTTAGATCTAGCAGGTGGAATTTATTTTCAAGTGCATTTTCAAGGAATTATGAGCTTCAAAGGAAGCAAAGGTTACTGCTGTTCATGCTAAGTCTGTTTAAAATGTGCAACTGTTTGTTTTGCTTAGCAAATGGTATCATTATTGTGGTATAGAATTTTAAAGCAGTGTTATTACAGCATGTAGCATACTTGCATCTTGATGCTAAGGGCTGTAGGTTCTATTCCTACAGCATGTACATTTGAATTTTAAGGAGGTATGGTACTGCAGTCCTTAGTATGTTCTCCTTTGGATGAGACACCTAATAACTATGAACCTGTTTTTCAGCTCTGTTGCACTATACCAGCTTACCATTTCTTTTAATGTAACATAGGCAATTTATTCTTCAAGGGCAACAGACACTGACTTTGTAAATGAAACACTGTTTATTTTATTTTTATTTTATTTATTTTACATTTGTTGACCGGGCTAGTCCAGCTGGATATATGTCCATTTTCAGTGGAGGCCCGGGGATAAAAGCTCCACAATACAATAACCAAATAGGACAAACAAAATATATCAAGTAGACATTGGTAGATTGCAAAACTTTGTTATATTACATAACTAGGATTTTATATTCTGTATACCAGTAGGAACAGAAGCCTGATGTAAAAATAAGCTTGATACAATAGTAGTATGAATTAATAATGGAAATTATAACTAAGATACTGCAGATACTATGGTCACACAAGAAATCAGAGGATAAACACTAGTGTCGAATGGATAGAGTATACAAAAGCAAATAGGAGGATACAATAATAGTGTTTAGTCTCATAAGAGTTGAGGTGTGATATGAACACAGTTGGAAATTCAGCAGTATATACATATATACAGGAGGAAAGAATCCTCAGAAAGGTTAAGCTCACTGCTATTAGAGAGTTAACACAAGATAATGTTCAAAAGAGGCTAGGAATCACAGGAGTCTTGAAGAGGGGTATGGTTGTTAGTCAGGGTTATCACAGGGGCATAGCCAGTGTAATTTGAGGTAGGGTTTGAGCTTGCTTTTAAATAGGTTAACAGAGGATAGTGAGGTTAGCTGACTTGGAAGGCTGTTCCAGGCCTTGCCTACTGTATTAGAGAACAGGGTGTCACCAGCTGAATTGTTGGATTTAGTTGTTTGAACAAGTAGTTTATTAGATGAGCGTAAGGTTTTGAGATTGTTATAGGGGATGACTTGGGATGTGAGTATGGGTGTATTTTGAGGTAGATACAGGATCTTATGGGCTACTGTTAGTTGATTAAAAAGTATTAGATTTGGCAATTCTAGCCATCCGAGTTTATTCAAATTGATACAATGATGAGTTCTATAGGAGGACCCTGCTGCAAATCTGGCCATGTTGTTGTAGGAGGATGACAGTTTATTCAGGTTACTTTTGCATATTTTGGTATAGATAGGGGAGGCATACAGGAAGGTAGAGATAAGGTGTGTGCGAGCAATGACAGCCCTGGCTAGGGGAGTTAGAAAGGGTTTAATTCTATAGAGGGAACCTAGTTTCTTATTAACTGTTTTTATGGTGTTGTTAATGTGAGGTTCAAAGGACAAGTGATTATTTATTAGTACTCCGAGTAGTTTGGTGGTTGGTTCGGGGGATATTATAGTTCCATTATTTGAGGTAATAGTAAAGTTAAGTGGGGAGGTTCTTTGAGTGGGGGTGAATAGTAGCATTTTCGTTTTTTTAGGGTTTAAGATAAGACACCTTTGTAGGAGCCAGTTTTCAACTGTGCTAAAGGTCTTTTGGGTTAGTGACTGAAGTTCTGATTGGGTAGTAGCAGAGCATATGAGGGTGGAGTCATCTGCGTATTGGATACAGTAAGCTTGTGGAATTACTAAATGGAGGTCATTTGTAAAGATGGAGAAGAGTAAAGGACCCAATATGGATCCTTGAGGGACCCCTAAGGCTACTGGGAGGTGGGAAGATAAAGTATTTTCCCATAGAACAGCCTGTTGTCTGTTATTTAGGTATGATTGGAACCACTGTATAGTAAGGGCATCCAGTGATAAGTTTTTGAGTGTGTCTAAGAGAAGGTGGTGGTTAACCATGTCAAATGCTTTAGACAGGTTGATAAAAAGGGCTGAGGATAGAGTGCCATTATTACGATTACTATTAATTTGGTTAGTGAAGGATAGGAGAGCAGAGGTGGTGCTATGGAATGGTCTAAAGCCATGTTGACTGAAATATAAAGTTGTTTTCTAGTAACAACCTCTTCATTAGTTTCAGATCTCTTTAATGTGGAATTATTCGGATGACTTTTATTTCTGTAGAGTTTCTGCATATTGATTGATATTGGTGGATTGTATGACAGAAGTATGAGTGGCCCTTTATGGTTGAAATGTTCTGAATTGGGCAGGTTGTCATTATTGGTTCATATGATTTGTTTCATTGCTTAAAGGAAAAATGTTCAGAACTATAAATTTAAAACACTCTAACAAGTGGTGCTCTATTATACAAGGGATATAATTCAATTATTATATAGCATAATTAATACAGTCAGGAAGGTGAATCAAAGAACTTTTGCATGGTTCTAAAAATGTGTGCAAGGAGCCCATGATTTGAAAACAGCCCAAAGGTAAACTTACCCTGCCACTGGCCAGATGCATTTTCTTTGAATGTGGGTTTCAATGATGTTTTAGTGAATGTGGGTTTCAAAGGTAGAGAAGTTTTAATGTTAAATCTGTTTTAATTGTAAGACTATTGCTTTGTTTAGGTTTAGTAAATGTCTATCAGTGTTTGTGCTATAAAATTTGAAATAAAAGTTGTAAATTAAATCCAAATACCTGTAATCATTGTAGAAATAAAGCATAAAACAGTATGCACACTGAGAGACTTTAACAGTGTCTATGACAAATGGGGAGAAATATCCAATTAATGGGACACTGGAATGGCTGCGTGGGTGGGGTGGGGGTGGGGCTGCGTGGGTGGGGGGGCTCTGTGGGTGGAGGGGTGGGGCTGCATGGGTGGGGCTCTGAGTTTGCACCCTCCCCTGCAAAAAATCCTGCAGGCTCCCTTGCTATGAACCTATGGTGAATGTAAACTGAAAGTGACAAGAAATTTTGTGCATGGAGTCATTTATGATTTGAAAAAGCTATTATCAGTGCTAAGAGTAATGTCTGCAAAATATGATTTGCCTAAGCAAATTAGCAGTGGATAACTGTCCCCAGTTCAAAAGAAATGAAAGGCCATTATGAAGCAAAATGGTATCAAGCATTTTACTTGTGTATTAAACACCCAGCTACAATATGGAAAATGTGTAGAAATTTGAGAAAATATTAAAGTGATGTCTCCCTGCAGTAAGCCTATGCAAAATATGATCATGTTCTTTTTTCTTATAATTCTTCATGTCATGAAACTACTGCTCCAGCAATGCTATTCTTGAACAGAAAATTATGGTTTAGACAACACTTAATGAAACCAGATTGGTGAAGAAAACGGAACAAAACACAAGGGGAGCATATAAGTCCTATTGACAAGTTTTACCATAATACAGAAAGTGTTGACTAGACACTATGAAATTTGAAAATGGAAAAAGGCCACTCATTTCAAAGACTGGCCATAGGTCAATGTGCGAGATGGAAGGAATGTAGCACATGCACTAGTTCGCAAAAAACATTGCACTCACATTTTGTTGATACTTAAAGTGTTATGTACCTTCAAGCAAGGATTTGTTTTGCCAATGCTTTGCTGGGATTGTTGTCAACTGGATTCAATAATGTTTCTGAGGTCAAGGGATAAAGTGAATATTTTGTTTCACTACATTTTTTTCCAAGTTTGTGCAACCTCAAGGGTAGTATTTCACCTTGCATTTATTTTGTTTGATTTTTTTTGTGCCTTTTTGTGATTACAATGATTTGAATTCCCCCTTCACAGTACCACCCCAGTGGCTCACGTACCTGTGCTCCATTGGCTCATTCAGACATTCAGAGTGTGAGAGGTAGACAGCACCAATCTATGCAACAGCCCTCTAGCACATTCATTTCCACTTTGGCAGTCTAATTGAACTATGAATTACGCTGAAGGTGATAGTCGGGCATTAGGGGATGAGACAGTCATTTGCCCTGCGATTTTTCTACCCTATCTCTACTAACTCTCCTCCATATTTTTTTTTAGGTAAAATAGTTCATTTGCTTAATGTTTCAGACTTGCTGTAATATGTGTAATTGATGCTGGTGGAAGTATTTTACATCCAGAATATAGGGTCTGTAAGTATTTAATGAGTATTTATGTCCAAACACACACACACACACACACACACACACACACACACACACACACGCACACGCACACGCACACGCACACACACACACACACACAAAATGGCCCAACTTCTCAATATAATGTGCTTGCAACACATTTTATAGTGTTGACTTAAGACTCGCACAGTGAAGCTGGTAATTGCCAGCAGTACAGTAAACACCTCACAGGAAGAATTAATAAGGTAAGACCAAAGAAGCAAAAGTAAATATTCTCAATTTTACAGAGACAGGTTTTAAAAATCTTAATATTTTTTTGTCTGAAAGTGAAACACTGAGGTATTTTAAGACTTGCAAAATGCACTAGTTGGAAATAGTTGTCTGTATGGAAGACTGTTATAGCTGTGTTGCAGTTGTTGTAAAAGTAAAAGATAAGGATGTGAACAAAAGCAGAGACAAACAAAATAATAATACCTGAAAAACTTTCGGCACAGGGTAAAATGCTAAGAACATATGATGTCTGTTTTATTATACCAACATGGCCACCAAGCCTGAGATGCTCATTTAGACATTCATGGTAAACTTAATGCATTGACAGAATGGCTCTAAAATAGTACAGCAGTTCCAATAAATGGCACAACAGTCCTGACAGGTCCCAGGCAGCAGGCTGCTTTTTTGTTCTTCCCCCATATATTGACACTCCCCATGCTGCGTATCTTTGTAGGAATTTGCTACACATTGAAAAATGGAATGTGACACTTAGTGATGAGACGAGTCCATGTCATTCACTAGTTTGGAAGCCTATGACTTTTAAAAGATATAAATAATTCAGCATTTATTTCCCCTTTCTCAAAGTCTTAAACAAACACAAACAAGATTTCACAGTTAACACTAGGATTCCAGACAGACACAGATTGGAGCACAGGTAAGATGCTGATTTTCTTCATTAGGGTTGGACTATTCTTTCAGGGACAAAATAAATTAATTCTGTCTACCATTATGTATCTGGGATTGGCCTTTTACATCTTGCAGTTTGGACTTCCTATGTTTTACTCTGAGGATCCTCAGTTCAGTCCTGTGCCTTTGATAGCAGCAGTATAATTGAAGCTTATCTTTGACTGAAACTCTAAAAATATTTACAATTACTGGAAATGATATGTCTTTTACATAGATGACTGGCTAATTCATTGGTACAGTGGCACAGCAGATGGCTTTGTCACCTCACAGCAAGAGGTTTCCTGGTTTAATTCCCAGCTGGGATGCCTTCTCTGCAGAGTTTGCATGTCCTCCTTGTTTTCGCGTGGGTTTCCTCCCACATTCAAAGACATGCAGTAGGTGAATTAGACACTCTAAATTGACCATAAGTGGGCTAGCCACCTGGTGATGCAAACCTTGGCTGTAGATGATTGTCACTGCTGAAGTGACACCCCATGTGCAAAAATCAGGAAAAAGGGGTTGTGAATGGATGGAATGGCTAATTCACAAGGAAGTGAGAGATGTTATGGTCTATTTATTTTAAGCAAGGTTACCGTAGGAACCGTAGAAATGATGATGGTTCTTGCTGCTACAGCCAATGCCAGAGTGATAATGAAAGTTAGCCTTTTTATGTTTTATAGTTATGACCCCCAACTTCACATGTGCACCACTTTTGGTTAAAGCTGACATAATGAGCATCCTGCAGCCAGCATTTTAGGTTCATAGGTGTGTACTAGGCTAATGGCCCTGGAGCCTTTACAAGCCTAGCCTATAGGATTATCCTGGCATTATTCCAATCATCCTTAGTTCCCAGTGCCTCTGTTGGATAAAACCACTGGAGTAATCACCGGGGTGAATTTTCTATTTCCCATCCACTGGTCAAGATTTCTCTTGAAGAGGGCCAGTGAGGTGCTCTGCTTGACATGTATGGGAAGTCTATTCCATAGCATGGGCAGTCTGTGGGTTATGAACCTGCCCCTCCAGCATGTCCTGTTGATTGTGATAATGAGGATGAGGTCTTTGGAGCATGTGGTGCGGAGGGATTGGAGTTTCTTTAGATGTAGCATTTTTAACAGAACTGGGTAAGCCATGGCTTTGTAAGTCAAGCAGAGATTGCCTCTAAGTAGGCGATATGAGACAGAGAATAGGTGGAGTTTTTTTAGTCTGTCCATATAGGATAAATTTTTAAGGCCTGGGATCCTCTTTGTGAGGTACTTTTGTGGCCTCTCCAGTTGTTACAGGTGTTTAGTGAGGTACATGCTAAATGGGGCATTGTATTCAATGATTGGCCTAATGAGGGAAGACTAGAGGGAGACAATGACCTCTTTCTTTCTGGATGCAAAACTATTAGTAATGAGATGTGCCACATATAAGGACTTTATGACCACAGTGGCAATGTGGTGGTCACAAGAGAGGTTGCTGTCAACCTGTGTTCCCAGATCTCTTATAACACCTTCTGTGTTCAGTGGACTACCATCGATGTGGTAATTCATGGGAACCAAGTTTTTCCCAAAGGGGATGACGACACATTTTTTGGCATTGAGCTTAATGCCATGGTTCTGACACCAGTCGTTGGTCTCAGTGAAGCCTTTCTGTAGGATGTCAGCATCACTTGGGGAGTTAATAATAGCTCCCAACTTGCAATCATCTGTGAACTTTGTCAGCCAGAGTCGCTTTGTGTTGGCCTGGACTTCAGAGAAGTAGATACCAAACAGGAGAGGACATAGGACTGAACCCTGTGGAACTCTACTCGTGACTGGTCAGAAGTCTGACTTGGAGTCAGCTACTTTCACACTGTAGGTTCTACCCGTGAGCCAGTTTTCAACCTGCCTAGTGATATAGGGGTTGATGCCAGGCTTAGTGAGTTATTCTATAATTCCTGATTGGGGAATGGTATCAAAGGCCTTGACCAGATCAAGGTAGGCTGTATGAACCACCTTGTCTTCATCCACAGCTCTGTTGACTGACTCAGAGAAGTTGACCAAGTTGAGCAGACATGATCTACCCTTCACTAAACCAAACTGTGTGGGATCCAGAGTTTGGAGATTCCCTATATCCTTGTTTATTAGGTCCATGAAGATGTGTTCCATAGCTTTGCATATCAGACTCGTCAGGCCAATGGGATGATAGTTCCCAGGCTCTGTAGTCACTCCTCCTTTGTGGAGAGAGATGACTGTAGCAGTGCGCCATTCGGTAGGGACAAAGCTTGAGGTGAGACTGTGATTGAACAGGGCACACAGATGAGGTGCCAGTTCACTCTGTAGTTCATATAGAACACAGCCAGGGATATTTTCAGGTCCCATAGCTGTATTCTTGGCCTTGGACAGTGCTGTTTTAACCTGTGCAGCAGTAATACTAGGTGTCTGGCAATCTACTGGTATTGTGACTGGTCCCTTGTGGAAGGGAGGGGGTAAAGTTGGCACCGAATCTGTCAGCCAGTATATTGACAATATCTGTTGGCTTGGTATAGGAGGTACCATTGTGCAGTAGCTCAGAGCAAATCTGGGTATTGCCGTGGAGATTTTTTACATAACTATAGAAGGCCTTGTGGTTGTCTTTACTATCTGCTGCAATTCTGTTTTCATAGCTAGCTTTAGAGAATTTGATGTGGGATCTCAACTTTTTGTTGAGGCTGATAAGGGAGTTTTTCCAGTCTTGGGACTTCACCTTATTCTGCATCAGTTTCCTTTCTCTGTTGTAGAGTTTGTTTATGGCAGGGGACCACCAGATTGGCTTCGTTTTTTTGGAGGAGAGCGTCTTGGTTCTGTTGGGTATGGTGAGATTCATGCATTTGTGTACATGTTCATACAGTGCACTGGTGTATGATTCAGCGGTCATGCAACTGATCTTCATTTGCATGGGTGCTGTGATGTTCGCCACCTCTGTTTTTAGGAGCCCAAAGTTAGCTTTGGAGAATTTTTTTCATGATGGTTTCCTTTGCGGGGGGGGGGGGGGGATTTTCCAAGGCGATTAGTTTGTGGTCAGATCTAACCAAAGAGGACCATTGGTGTAGAGCAACAGTCACCCATGTTAGTAATGACTAGGTCAAGGATGTTGCTACCTGTAGTGGGGGTAAGAACGAGCTGGTCCAGGGAATTGGAATTAATGAATTCCAAGAAACGTTGGGCAAGTCTATTGGTACATGAGTAGTTTTCCCAGTTAATGGAGGGGTAGTTGAAGTTGACCAGTATGAGAGTGTTAGGTTGGACCCTAATATTCTCCAGGGTGCTTAGGAACATGGAGTGTGAGTCTTGGGTCATGGTTGGGGATCTCTAGCAGGCTACAACCTGAATCGCTGTCTTACCCAATGTTAGCTGCACCTGAAGTATCTCACATGCATTATGTTGGGCTACCAGTCTGGAGGTGTGTGCATCCTTTATGAATATGGAAACACCACTGGCTTTGGAGCTTCGGTCCAAGTTCTGAGGCTGAAAGGTGTGGAATGAGTTATAACCGGGTAGTGCAGGGGTGCTTTCTGCTGCCTTGAACCAGGTCTCTGTTACAGCACAAATGTCGATGTTCTCCATTTTAAAGAGTGCTTCAAGCAAGTGCATTTTGAGATGTAGACTTTTAGCATTGAGCAGCATGACCATCAGATTGCATTTGTTTGTAGCTGTTATGGTGGTAATTTGGTCTTTGGAACACCACCTAAAAAAGGCACTATAGAAGTGGCAAGAGTCTTGGCCAGTATGCAGAAGCCCAGGGATGACAGATGCAGGCCATCTCTGGCAAAGCATCGAGGTCTGTCAATCATGTCATCCCAGGCAGAGAGATACTGGATCCCCTTAGAATGACACCAGAAACTTAGCCAGTTGTTGAAATCAATCATTTTCTGATTGTACTGTGGTATCATTCTGGGTGATGGTAGGATGCTGCTCAGAGCTAGGGTCATACCTTTCTGGGCTACATAATCAGAAGGCTCCTACATGTCTCTTTTCATGTAGTCCAGGGAGGTACATATCAGGTCATTCACACCCACATGTACAATGACAGAGTCATATTTGTACCTGTTGTTGAGGGACTTGAGTGTGTGTGTGTTATGTGGCAGATCCTGGCACCTAACAGGCTACTGACTGTTACTTTCTCCTTATTCAACCTAGTGAGTGGGACATCAGTGTGCCTCACTATCAAGTCACCTATGACTAGTGTGGTGGGCATGCCATTTTGCCTTAGGGGTTTTGATTGAGTGGCACACTAAGAGAGTTATGTGTCTCGTGATTAGTGTTGTATTGTGATGGTCGAGTGCGTTTTTGCCTTGGTGGTCTCTGCTGTTTGGATAGATTTTTATTGAGAGCCTCCACAAAGGTGGGTGCGTGGTTTGTGTTTTTATGTGAAGCAGTGCTGGTGTGTGTTCTGGAGGGCTATGTGCTCCATGTAGTGTGGTGCAAGTGTTGACCTTCTCCTCTTGACCAGCTATTCCGGTCTTGGCTGGAGAGTGTGTGGCTTCCAATTTGGCTATGTAAGTGCATCTCTCTCAAGTCTGAGTGTTGGGAGGTAAGAGGATAGGGTTGTCAGTGTACATGAGGCATTTGCTACATTGCCTCAGGATGTCCAAGTTCACCAGGTTAATAGGAGAAAGCACAGGGAACTGACCTTTAGACATGCCTGGAGGGGTGGACATTAATAATAAGTACTGGAGCTGTTTCCTTGTAGAACGTTTAGTGCTGGTAGTACTTTTGTGTGCTACAATAATTGCTACAAGAAGTCTGGTAAAGTACTAGACTAATAAGCTAGTAAAAGTGCAAGAGAGGAGAGAACTAATAGATCTAAGGGAAAAATTGGAGAGCAGACTTTGGCACCACTCAGAAGCTTACAAGCAGTCCTGGATACAGCAAATCTGTATCTGGACTAGACTAGTTACAGGAAAGGTGGGAAACAAGTGCAAACATGGGCTTTTAAACCAGAAAGTTGAAAGAGATAGAAAAACTGCCCAAACGACCAATAAACTAGAATTTCTGGGTCAGAAACCACTTTTCTTGTGGTAGATAGGCTACCTTATGCTTACCACTCCCACTGATATGCTAGAAGGCTTCCCTCCAACACAGAAGGGTCTATATTAAATTGTCGAAGTTCCACAACTTTGAATCACTAAACATCAACCACTAGTGATCGAAGTTGCAGAACATCGAACAATTTAAAAAAAAAAAAAGAAAGAAAAAAGAAAAGTAAAAGGGTTTAGGCAAGCCCCCCTGCACCCCCTCCCCGCTACTTAAATATACCAACTCAGAGATTGCGCTACAGCATAGCAAAGGAAAATCTTCCATTTCTGCACCATACTCCGTTAAAGTACGATCTAGGAGTTGGTATATTTAAGTAGTGGAGGGTGTGGGGGGTGCAGGGGTGCTTGCCCCCCTGCTTAAATCTGTTACTTTTCTTTTTTTTTTTTCTTTTTTTTTTTTATCAGATATTCGACGTTTCAGAACTTCGATTATATGGGGTCGACCATATGGTGTTCGAAGTTCTAAAACTTTGATTATCTGATATAGACCCACACAAAAAGGCTTGGTGGGCTCAGAAGCTTACATACAGTCCTGGATAAAGCAAATCTGTATCTGGACTAGACTAGCTACAGGAAAGGCGGGAAAAGTGCAAATGCTGGCTTTTAAACCAGAAAGTTGAAAGAGATGGAAAAACTGCCCAAACGGCCAATATACTACAATTTCTGGGCCGGAAACCACTCCTCTTGTGGTAGATAGGCTACCTAGTGCTTACCACTCCCACTGATAAGCTAGAAGGCTTCCCTCCAACACAGAAAGGCTTGGGGGGCTCAGAAGCTTACAAACACTCTGGAATTATAGACAAACTCACTAAACTAGGTATAAATCCCTATGTCACAAGATGGGTTGCCAACTGGCTCACTGACCGAACCCACACTGTGAAAGTAGCAGACTCTAAATCCAACTTCAGACCAGGGACAAGTGGAGTACCACAGGGTTCAGTCCTAGGTCCTCTCCTGTTTGGTATCTACTTCGCTAAATTACAGGCTAACACAGAAGGTCTTTGGCTAACAAAGTTCGTAGACGACTACAAACTAGGAGCCATAATCAAATCTCCTAACGATGTGGACATCCTACAAAAGGGCCTCACTGAGACAGATGCCTGGTGTCAAAGCCATGGCCTCAAGCTCAATGCCAAAAAGTGCATTGTCATCCCTTTTGGTAAAATCTTTGTACCCATGAACTACCACATAGGTGGTAGTCTACTTAACACCGAAAGTGTGATAAGAGACCTTGGGACACAGGTGGACAGTAGTCTCTCCTTTGATAATCACATCGCCACAGTAGTCAGGAAATCCTTCTACGTGGCACACCTCATCATAAAAGGTTTCTCATCCAGGAAAAAGAGGTCATTGTTCCCCTCTACTCATCACTCATTAGACCGATTATAGAGTACAACGCCCCTTTTGGTATGTACCCCACAAGACATCTACAACAACTGGAAAGGCCACAAAAATACCTCACAAAGAGGATTACTGGCCTCAAACAGATGCCCTACGCAGACTGTCTCAAAAAACTCCAGCTTTACTCTGTTGCATATCGCCTACTCAGAGGCGATCTCTGCCTAACATACAAAGCTATGTCAAACCGAGAGCTGTTGGACATGCTCCATGTAAAGAAATCCCAATCCCTCCGAGCCACACGGTCTAGGGACCTAAACCTTGTTACCACAGTAGACAGAACATGCTGGAGGGATAGATTCCTGTCTCAGAGACTTCCCATAATCTGGAACAAACTACCTATCTATATCAAACAAAGCTCCTCATTAGCACTCTTCAAGAAAAATCTTGATGATTGGATGGGAGATAGGAAATTCACCTCGGGGATCACTTCTGTGGCTCTGCTTGACAAGGGCACAGGAAAATAATTTTCTTGGGTGGCAAAAGCCAGGGTACCGTTTGGCTAGGCTTATATGGGCCCTAGGGCCAATAGCCTAGTACCTACCTATGAACCTATGAACAGTCCTGGATACAGCAAATCTGTATCTGGACTAGACTAGTTACAGGAAAGGCAGGAAACAAGCTTTTTTACTTCACAGATGCAGTCCCTTCCTTTCTCCCTCCTAGCCCTACGTTCTACAAACTTTTCACAGCACCATCAAATTGCTGAGGGTGGATATCCTCTTGTTTCCCAGATTTTATCTGTTGTTCCACGTAGAGTAAACCCCCTAAGCTCTGTCAAACTCTTCACAGTATCATCAAGGAGGTCTGGTTTTGGCATCTGTTGTTCTCCTATTAGCCAAGATCTTGGTCTTCCTGCTTACATTTTTAAGTCATCTTTCCTCACTAATAATTTGATTTAACTTTCTGAATTTCATCCAGCGTTGTCTAAACACAACCCAACTGGATCAGGTCAGGGAACGTGTCATTCAGCTGGGTAGTGTGTCAGTGAACAGCATTAATTTGAAGACAGCTCACTGAAACCACTTTATGGAACAATGAGGTATTCATTTTTCTCCACTGTTGTGTCATCTCAGAGTAGGCATTTATGAATCTGGGGGTCATCTCAGAGTAGGCATTTATGAATTTGGGGGTGGAGGGAGGTATAGTGGGGCTTGCTCCTGCAAAAAAATCCTTATTCCAACATTTGCTGAAAGTGGTTTCAATGGTCATCCTAAAAGAGAGGAATGAACTAGACTATTCCCCTTAGAAGGATCTAGCTTTCACTGTTCTCCACTGATTTATGGGTTTTGGATAGGTGTAGCACTGATCCTCAAGCAGTGCGCACCACTCTTGTTTTCCAGCTAACTCTCCAAACAGCCCATTCAGCTGTGCATCTTATACTTGATTGGTCCACAGCACATCACAGTTAACAGGTGATTGACCAAGGCAGTTCTGGCTCCCATTGGTCAGTCCCTTCTGGCTCCATTTCCTGATAGTTTGATCTCTTGGTTCCTTTCTTCTTTGATGATTACAGCCACAGCTACCTAATTAACTTCAAGCTTTGATTGGACTAATATTTGTTTCACAATTTAAGCATGCCTTACTACCACCAAATCTTGTCAGGTTTCTTGGAAAATCATCAAATTTCCACTGCTCACTGTTTAGGAAAGCTGTGATGATGTTATGTAGCCCCTGGACAGCTTTTGCTTTCAAGATGCAGCACCCTTGCTTTTTTTTGAAAGGATGGCTCTAAACCACTCCCTAACCCTCCTTTGTTATTATTTATTATTATTTATTTATTTGGCATTTGTTGACCGGGTTAGTCCAACTGGGCAGAAGCACTTTTTCAGCAGAGGCCCAGGAAGAAAAGCTCCACAATGAATACAATAGTTCACAAAAAGTAAAAGAATTATACTCTATAAAGTTATTTAGGAAAACAAAGATACACTAAGTAGTCAAGTGAGGTATACAACATATTTACATTAGACATAAGCAGTCAAGTCATATTTACATTAAACATAACAGTAGTCATGAATTATATAAAAATCTAGCAGTGCAGACCATTTATTTATTGAGTTGAAATGTGGATAAGGGGCTAGTAAAGACACAGCAATGGAGAAGGAGGCTATTTTTGTTAAAGTTCAGGGAAGAGATAGAAGAGGATATAAGTCAATTATGAAGTATAGGGGAGTAGGGGTACAGCCAGTGAGTAAACAGGAGAGGAGGAAAGGGGGTGGGGGTGGTAGAGACAATTAGAGAAAAGGGGAGTGTGGGTGGTAGAGAGAAATTTGAGAAGTAAGCTACATGCAAAGAGAAGTAAGATACATGCAAACAGGGTGCTTACTAAGAGGGGTGCAAGGGAAGGATGTGAGACTGGGGAGGCTATCAGGGAGGATGATTGCAGTGACAGATCCAGGAGCTCTTTAGAAAGTTTTAAGAACATGAGCAAGAAGACCCCAAGTACAGTCTGTCACAATAAAGAGCCATAGCATGAATATTTGCTGCGAAGTGCATTAACTATAACACGGGATTTCATTTTTGCACCCCCATTTGGCTATAAACAGACACAGGTATTTTCCTTTGGCTACAGTGTCCTAAGACAGATTTTGTTTTTCTGGTGGACCCCACAGAGTATTTACAATAGACATGAGGAACTGCTGACCCACATTAAGTGCAGTTTTAGTCATCTGAAGCTTTTAATTCTTTTTTTTTCAATAATAAATCTTTATTGTTTCATTATTTTCCATACACAATTAAGAACAAAAACAAAATTTAGAAAGAACTACTAACTAATATCACTAACAATAACACCAAAACATATATACAATATTTACATGAATGCTTCCATGTGAAACACTAACTTATACAAGAAAAACATAAGAATAGTTAAGATCACTTCAAGTAATAAACAGTTTGGTTACAAAGTTCTCTTCAAGTGTATAGATAATTCTTAATACATTCAAATTAGAAGTATTATGCTAGTATAATATTAAATACTTGTTCCCAAATTTTTGGGTTATTAATATTTTTATTATGCTGATTCAAAAGTAATTTGTGAGCTAATATATGCCTTATTGCCAAAACTCTAAAGTTATCCCATGATGTTTTAGATGGGTCTAACCAATTAGTAGCTATATAAAGCTTCATTAATAAAAAGATATTAATACATATAATACTTTGTGATCTAGGGAGTTCTTTCGGAGGAATATGCAAAATCATGAATTTCCATGACAACGTTGTACTTTGGTAACCCATCTTCTGAAGTTGTATCTTAAGGGAATTCCAAAGTTTATATATGCATTTGCAGCTCCAGAACATATGAAGAAGATCAGCCGGTTGGTTTTTACAATATGGACAAGTTGGAGAGTTTTTAGAGTTAAATTTATGCAGGGTAAGACGTGTATAATATGCATTATTCCATATCATCATCTGGGTATATATCAATTTTTGAAAGGAAATAGATTTTATAGTCCAGTCAATTGATTTTAACATATGACTTTTGTCTGTCAATGGGATTTTCTCTTCCCAATATTTCGACAGCAAAACTTTATCATGAAATTTAAATTCTTTAATTAATTTATTTGTTGTTGTTATAAATTTAATATCTTGTTGGAGAGCTTGCCAAAAATCCGAGCTTTTAATTATAATCTCATCTTCAGGTTTGAAAATTTTAAAGTAACTTATAGAAAGTTCTCTAATTTGTCTCAAAATAACAAGATAGTTTTTAGGTAAATTAAATTCTTGTCTTATTTGATTAGCTGAAAATTTAAGATATTTATATATGTCAATCAAAGTTAAATTAACTATTAATGAGAACTTTTTGAGATCAATTAACTGATTATTCAATCTCAAGTTAGGATTCCTGTGAAAGGGTTGAAAGACCATCATATATTGAGCCAGATCTAATGATTGAAATAAGTTTTGTAAAGATAATATATATGTTTTAATGTGTTCCATAATCCCATACAATTTCCAAGTATCTTTTCCTAGAAAGGGTATTGCTTTAGGATTAATATTCAGCTTTAGGATATACTTATAATTCAGGACCACCCAAGTTGGTGTTCACTTGGTTCTAGTTATATCGTAATTAGCAATTCTTAGAATCCTATTAGAGTTCACAATTAGATAGTACATTTCAAAATTGGGTAGCTCCAGTCCTCCTCTATTTTTTGGGGTCATTAATTTATCATAAGATATCCTGTTTTTTTTGGCTCCCAAATGAATTTAGCCAATTCTTTATGAATTTGTTTAAAAAATGTCTTCGGGATTATTACTTGAGCAGACCTAAAAATATATAGTAATTGGGGTAATACATTCATTTTAATAATTGAAACTTTTGCTAATACTGGTAATCGTAAATTTTTCCACCTCCCAAAGTCAGATATTATTTGATCCCAAACTGTTTTAATGTTATTAATGTAGAAGTCTTTATTTTCTGTAGAGAAACCAATACCCAAGTATTTAATATTTTCTTTAAATGTTACCTGTCCCACCAAAGGCAATAACGAAAAAGGTTTAGGAGTTCTTAAAGGGAAAATATTGTTTTTTTTTCAAATTAATTTTATAGTTAGAGATTTCTGAAAAGTCGTTTACAGCCTTTAATAACTTTTCAGTATCTGAAATTGGGGATGTACAATAAATGTTGAGATCATCAGCAAACGCTGCCATTAATATTTTGGTTCCATAAATTATTGGGGCATTATGATATAGATTCTGCTTGATATATAAGAATATAGGTTCAAGATAAAAATTAAATAGTAAAGGGGACAAAGGGCAGCCCTGACGTGTTCCATTTTTAATCTGTATTCTTTTAGAGAAACTTCTATTAATGTACAGTGTGGTATAAGGATTACTATATAATATTTGTAACATTTGAACAAACTCTTGGGATATATTAAAATATGGTAAAGATCAAACAAAAAGTTTATATCAACCCTATCAAAGGCCTTCTGTGCATCAATTATAAGGGCATAAATATTAAGATTATTTAGTTTAGCATGAGCTATCATAGTATGAAGTGTAAGTGTATTATCACTAGTTTGTCTAGCTGCCATAAATCCAGCCTGTTCCTTAGATATTATATGAATCATGATTTTTTTTAATCTAGATGCTATAATAGAGGTTAACATTTTCATGTCTACATTTATTAATAATATTGGTCTATAATTATCAGGGTTTTGGGGATCCGAATTAACTTTATGTATGAAAATAGTTTTTGAAGCGTTAAGATGAGGATCACTAATTTTATTCCTAATTATATAATTAAATACATGTGAGAGTATTTTACCGAAGATGTCAGCAAACACTTTATAGAATTCCACTGTCAAACCATCAGGACCTGGTGACTTATGTGATTTCATATGTTGAATTGTATATACTACTTCTTCTTCAGATATCGGTTTAATCAAATCACTTTGAATATTCTCTTCTATTTTTGGAAAGTTAATTGTTTATAAAAATCGTTTATTAGTTCTATGTGAGGACATATAATTTTGCCTATCATATATATTAGTATATATCTGCTCAAAAATATTAATGATATCCTCAGTGAAGCTTTTAATTCTAACACAGATTCAACTACACTGGACAGTTTAAACAGGTAAATTTAAATTCCAGGCATAGTTGATTCTTAAATTTGTTAAAACTGTGGTCTACTGCTTCATGTTCAGGGGTGTTAGTCTTTTGTTACATTTACTCTGAATAAGTCTGCAAAAGCAGATGAAAGAACTTACTGATTCCAGTAAAACATATCAGTGATGTTTTTAGCCTAAGATTGTGATTTTATCTATTTATTTTTCTCTGTGGTTGTTTTCAATATTTGAGGTTTGGATTCAACTTTTAGCACCTGTATCACAAATGTCTAAAAGTAAAATAATATGCAATATTAAAGTAGGACTCTAAGGCACACAATGTTATTTGATTTTCATGGACTTCATATTATTGCTTCAAGATGTTTTCCTTCACATCTATGCTTGAAACTTTACTCCAGTTTTACTGTTAGGGATTTGTGGTGTTGAAGAATAGTTAGATAGTGTTATGAATGTGAAACTGAAGAAATCTTTTAGAGTTTGGGGCCTACAACTTAGAAGGCATTGTTGCACATTTGAGAAGGCATTGTAACTGCAGTACAGATATGAAGACCAGCTACATAGTTCTTATTATAATCAGCAGTACCAGACCGGATTAAACCCAGGTCTTGCTGGGAAAAAAGACACGATGGTAGATCCCCTAGTATAAAAAGATTATACAAAAAAAGAAAGAAACTAATGGTCAAAAACAAGTGAGGACAGGTTCAACAGAAGAAGAAATCCTTCAATAGTCTAAACAAGCAAATCAGAGATCTGGTCAAGTCCTCAAAAGCAAAAATAGCTTCCATACCCCATGAAAATCACAAAGCATTCTTTAATTATGTCAGAAATCTTAAGGAAAATGCCCAGCTATGTGCAGAGCCAGTTGTGGATGGCACCACCCGTACTCAAGTGGAGGAAATAGGCAATCTGCTAGCTGATGGATTTGGATCAAGCTTCACTCCCCCCCCCATCCCTACCAGTCGCCCATGAAAGTATATATACCATCATTCTTCAGCATGTTATCTCAAGAGAGCAGATAATCGCCTTGCTCTAAAAAATGAATAAAATAAAAATATATACCATGGACCAAACACAGCTTTATAAAAACTGGTTTAATAAAAGGTAAGCACTTTCGTGCCCAACAACAAGCACTTCATCAGACAAAGAACACATCAGAATAAGGAAAATGTATAGCACAATCAATAAACCAACTTAGCGAAACAGTTTACGTTCTTTCAATAAAGGTTTTAAAGGCACATAGCCATTCAGCCCAGGAAATCTACATGCCTGCAAGATAGTAATCCACCTTGTCTCAGCCTTTTCAATCATGTCACATATATCCCCCCTCTGCTCTTCTGAACAATGCACTGTAGTACTAGAAAACTAAAAGAATGATCATTAAAATCTAAAATGTGCCTAAACAGAGCACTAGTAACATCTTTATTCCTAATATAACCTATGTGCTCAAGTAGCCATTCCCTCAATGACCTACTAGATGTTCTTCGTGTTTCACTGTTGCAGTCATTACATTTGGGTAATCTGCTGGCAGGTTGCCCTCAGTCGGCCTGATTAACAAAGTCTTGGGTCCTGCTTCCTTCTTCCATGACGTCAGGTCGTCAGGGGTATAAAACATGCAGCCGACGCCATTACATCAGTCTTTCTTGCCGCACGGTGCCTGAAGCAGAAGCAGTTCGCAAGTACCGGTCGGCCAACTCCTGAAATTTTCATTTTCGAGTTTCAGAACTGAAGTCTTCAACTAAAAAGCTAAGTACCCCGTTCGGGAAACTTTTTCTTGCTCCTTACCGATGTCAGTAAAAGTTAATAATTGCATTACTTGTGGGAAGCAAATACCTCATAAGGATTTTCACTTTTACTGTATTCCTTGCCTAGGCCCTGATCACGACGTATCTTGCTGTCAGTTCTGTGCTTTATTTAATCAGCGCACTATCCATCATCGGTACATTTTTGCTTCTAACTATTTTGGATCATGGTTTAATTATCCAGAAATGACATCGGTTAGCAATCCGACTACCGGAATACCTAAAAAACGCAAAGAAAAAGAAAAGACAGGCCGTTGAGGTCCAAAACTGCCGATGACGCTTCTCCTAAGCCAGTCGCCAGTTCGCCGGTACTCAGTGAGGCACTTTTGCAGCCCCTGATACCCGCTACTTCTGATTCGCAGGCCTCTACTGAGACCCATTCGGAGTCCAGTATGCTGCGAGATGCTTCAATTATGGAACCCGTGGATGTCTCCACCTTGGATGGGTCCGGAGCCGCTGTGCAGGCACCGTCTTCTGAGGGTGTATTCAGGCCTACAGATTTGTATATTAAACCGACGCCATCTTCAATATTAAGGCCAAAGTCTCAATCTATGTCTAAAAAGCTGACGCCTAGGCCACATGCGCAGGCCCCTATGCCTAAAAAACAAATTAGCAAAATGGCTGAAGATTTAATTATTCTAATCAGGGGTAGCCAACCTCCACCTTCAAAGAGGCCTAGGGCTGAACCTGACTATGAATCTTCTGAACAAGATTCTATTTCTTCTGACTCTTCTAATGAACATGATTTGTCTATACCTACTTATGAGGACTCTGATGCAGAGGATTCCATTCCTTCTGCTTCTCTCCCTGAGGATTTTTCTTTTGGGGAAACTTTACATACCTTAAGGGAACACTTCCACTGGGAAAGTCAGGATTTCTCTGAATCCAAAAAGAGGCTTAGGGATTTTCTTTTTCCTCAGCATTGGCCTTAGGCTATAGCTCCTGTACTTGACATTGTTGATGATGTGTTTTCAGAATCTAGTATGGCTCTTGATTCTCTGCCTCCGGTTCCTTGTAAGCCAGACAGATACTACAGGGTTACTGACTCCCACAAATTCCTTTTCAAAAATCTTGTTGCGGATCCTGAAACCATTTCTCAAGGCCCCAAGGGCATTAAAGCTTCTACTGCTAAAAATCCTACCACTTCTGATAGAGATTCCAGGGTGCTGGATAGATGGGGTAAGAAGGTTTATACTTCTGCAACCTTGGCAATCAGGGCTTTAAACTGTCAATTCCATATGCTAAAATATCAGCAGCATATCATGGGACTGCTTAAACAGAAAATTATGTTGATTTTTGACTGTGTGGAAAATAAAGATTTACAGGATTTATTGCATTCAGCTGAACAAGCTGGAAAATATACTTTGCAATGTGGTTTTGATTCTTTGGAGGCCTCTTGCAGGGCTGCTGTTATTGGGTCTATGCTTAGAAGGCATGCTTGGCTTAAGGAGCAATCTCTGCCTGATCATGTTAAAGCAAAATTGTTGGATGCTCCTTTGCAGCAGGACCATCTGTTTGGCAATAAGGCTGAAGAAGTTCTAAAAAAGATGGAAGATAAGGCTAAATCTATGCTGACTGTGAAAGATTTCTTACAAGTACAACCTCCAAGATTTAGTAGGCACTGACCTACTAAGAACTGGTCCTTTCCAGTTCCTTCCAGAGCCACTTAATCCAGACCCAGACATGCCAAAAGCACCAAGTTTCAGTCCCAGGGGACTTTCAGAACTAAGCAATGGGGTGCTTCCTCTTCCAAATCTGGAAGCAACTAGACACCTTCCTATGGTAAACAGTCTCAATGACTTTCCTTTAGAATTACCAAGCACTTACCTTTTAGCCGCCCCTTTGGGGGGAAAACTGGCACTTCATGCAAAAAACTGGCAACGTATAACCCAGGACAAATGGGTTTTAAATATAGTGTCCCAGGGATACAGGTTTCATTTCCACATGTTGCCAACTCCAAGCGGATGGCCAGACCTGCCCCCAAATCAGTGGGCAGAGGCTCAGAAACAAGTACTTTCCCTCTTAAATATGGGGGCTATTCAACTAGTACCAGAAGGGGAAAAGGGACAAGGTTTCTATTCAAGACTTTTCCTGGTACCCAGAAAAGACAAATCATGCCGTCCAATTCTGGACTTGTCTACTCTAAACACTTTCCTGGACATTCCAAAATTCAAGATGCTGACTCTTCACCAGTTACTTCCTCTGCTAGGCAAAGATGCCTGGTTGGCAGCTCTAGATCTAAAAGAGGCATACCTGCATATCCCAATCAGGGAATCTTGCAGAAGATACCTCCGCTTCAAAGCAGGCTTTTTGCATTATCAGTTCTCTGCACTGCCCTTTGGCTTATCTACTGCACCCAGGGTCTTTACAAAGTGCCTGGTTCAGTAATTGCATTTTGCAGGCAAAGAAATATTCAAATATATCCATACCTTGACGATTGTCTAATTCAGGCAGAAAACAAGGCCATTCTTCTAAAACATCTGGCGTTTGCAAAAAAGGGTTCTAACTTGTCTATGGTACACCATAAATGAAAATAAATCACAACTAGTACCCTCTCAAAAAATAACATTCCTGGGTGCAAGCTTGAATACAACTGCTCAGGTGGCTTACCTTACACCAGAAAAGCAAATTCAGTTGGTGACTTACTTCAAACAGGTGGCCACAAAAACCCTGCTATCAGCAAGACAAATACTGCAAGCCTTGGGGTTCATGGCCTCCTGCATTCTTCTAATTTCATATGCAAGACTGCATATGAGGAAACTTATACCTTGCATGCAACTAGAGTTCCTTTGGTGGGCAGAGGCCTGCCACCAAAACAAAGGACTGCCATTCACACCAACCCCTGCCACCCAAACCCTAACTACAGACACATCAGACTATGCATGGGGGGGCTCATCTGGCAGGGAAGTGCATTCAGGGCAAATGGAGCTCGAATCAAATGCACCTTCATATCAATCACAAAGAAATGCTAGCTGTACAGAAAGCACTGACAGCCTTCAAGGACTACCTTCATCCAGGGCAACTAATGGTAAAGATGGACAACACCACAGCTATGTGGTACATATACAAGCGGGGGGTACAGATTCCTACCCCCTCTGCAGACAAGCCATGGCATTGTGGAACATGGCCTTGAGCTATCAAGTACAACTACAAGCCCAATTCCTGCCAGGAAAGCTGAATATTTTGGCAGACGATCTAAGCAGAAATCTCATGGACACACAGGAATGGAAACTGGAACCATGGATTTTCAACATGTTGACACGCAAATGAGGGAGCCCAGACATAGATCTCTTTGCCTCACCCCAGAACTACCAGTTGGACAAATTTTGCACAAGAACTCCTCACAAAAAAGCCTGGAAAGTGGATGCTCTGTCCTTCAGCTGGGAAAACCTATCAGTCTATGCTTTTCCCCCTCTGCCTTTGCTTTCCAAAGTTCTACTAAAAGTCAAACAGGACAAACCAAAGATGATTTTGCTTGCTCCAGACTAGCCTCGCCAACACTGGTACCCACTCCTACGCAGTCTGTCACAACTTTCTCTATGGCACCTGCCTCAGACACCTTCCTTACTGTCTCAGCAGAACAACCAAATTCTGCACCCTCAGCTCCAAACATTGAATCTTGCAGCTTGGCTAATCACTTAAATTCTCCCTTAGTATCCCTCAGCAAACCTATGATGGATGTCATTTTGGAGGCGAGAAGACCTAGTACCAGAAAATCGTATGCTGACAAATGGAAATGCCTGGAATCAATCTCAAGGGATGGCCACAGCAGTGCCCAATTTACCTCAGATTTTGCAATACTTAACTGAGATGCTTCACAAGGGCCTATCTTTTTCTTCCATAAAAATCCATGCCTCAGCCATTTCAGCTCATTACAACACAGAACCCTCCCCCCCTTCTCTCATCCTCTGTTAAAGCAGTATCTCAGAGGGGCCAAAAACTTAAGGCCACCCAGGAGAGCTCCAACCCCTGCCTGGGACCTTAACTTTGTACTGGAAAAACTCACTCTACCTCCTTATGAGCCAGCTGATACTGCAGACTTAAAATTCCTTTCCTGGAAAACAGCCTTCATTTTAGCAATCACTTCGGCTAGAAGGATTTCTGAATTACAGGCCCTTATGGCAGTGGAGCCTTTCATCATCTTTCATGCAGACAGGGTGTCACTCAGGACCAACCCATCCTCCATGCCCAAGGTAGTATCCAGTGTGGCTCTTAATCAGTCCATTCGTTTGCCAACTTTCTTTCCCAATCCACAGAACAAAGGGGAGCGGATTCTGCATTCATTGGATGTACACAGACAACTAAGATTTTACTTGGACAGGACTAATTCTCGAAGAAAATCTGAACAACTGCTGGTAGCATTTGCTTCAGGGGCAGAGGAAAAGGCTATTTCAAAGCAAACCATTTCCAAATGGATAAGCCATTGCATTCATTTCTGCTATAAGCACCATGGAAAACCTATCCCCCAGGGGATCAGATCCCATTCCACCAGGGCTGCATCTACTTCTACAGCCTTTCTCAGAGTTGTTCCTACCAGGGATATTCTAGAAGCTGCTACCTGGAGTTCAGTTCATACTTTCACCAAGCACTATCACTTACCAATGTTCTCTAAATCCAGAGCTGGCTTTGCCACTGCTGTTTTGCAGGGCCTTATAGCCGGTCCTAATTCTGTATAAATCCATCCGCCCAACCTTAGCTTTGGGAATCTACCCAAATGTAATGACTGCAACAGTAAAATATGAAGAACATAGTACAGTTGTGTACACTTACCATAAATGTAGATGTTCGAATGTATTCACTGTTGCAATCCTGGTTACCCTCCCTCCAGCCCCCTGTTTTTTCTCTTACTATGCCTTTCCTTTATTTTCTTACACCTAAAAGTCTTTTTGGTGTATTTGCTTTTGTTTGGAGGTATATGTTTTTGTGTTTAAAATTATTTATATATTTTTGCTCCCCATTTGGGGGCACCTGACATCTGAGGCAAGAAAAACTGATGTAATGGTGTCGGCTGCAGGTTTTATACCCCTGACGACCTGACGTCATGGAAAATGGGACATCAACCGATTGCAGGACCCAAGAGTTTGTTAATCAGGCCAACTGAGGGCAACCTGCCAGCAGATTACCCAACTGTAATGACTGCAACAGTGAATACACTCGAGCATCTACATTTATGGTAAGTGTACACAACTGTACTTTTTGCCTACATAAAAACAGGAACATTGATTATAGACAGCCAAGTGTATAAGACATTTAGTCGAACAATCAGCATAAAATGTGGGATTAAACATAAAGCCAGTAGTTGGATGAACAAACATTTGCTTTTATCAAGCATTTGATACATTAAAACATGAGTTATTTGATCTTGGCTATTCTAATGGTGACTTGAAGACAATAAGTAGAGTGATAGCAGGAGCTAGGAAAAAATCAGCAAGACCTTACTTATCTAAGAAGTTTCCTGAGTCATCCTCTAGGAAGGAAATGGTACATGATACACATGTTAGACCTGTTTTAACATTTTCTAGTGATATTAGTAGGATATGTGATGTGATACTTAAGAACTGGCCAGTTCTTATGTCTTATGATAAAGTCCTTGAGATTGTAGGGCAAGCACTGAAGTTTTGTTTTAAAAATGGGTTGTCACTTAAGAGACAACTGTGTTATGGTAAGAATAAGAAATTTGTTTAAGTACCAGATAGAAAGGGAACTTATGCCTTTCAAGGATGTACAGCCTGTTTATATATCTCTAGGTTTAAAATGTTTGTTCATCCAGCTAATGGCTTTATGTTTAATCCCATGTGTTGTATACTTGGCTGTCTGTAATCAATGTTCCTATTTTTATGTAGACAAGACTAGTAGATCATTGACGGAATGGTTACTCGAGCACATAGGTTATATTAGGAATAAAGATGCTACTAGTGCTCTGTTTAGGCACATTTTAGATTTTAATGAGCATTCTTTTAGTTTTCTAGTACTACAGTGCATTGTTAAGAACAGCAGAGGGGGGAATATATGTAACATGATTGAAAAGGCTAAGACAAGATGGATTACTGTCTTGCAGGCACATAGATTTCCTGAGCTGAATGGCTATGTGCCTTTAAAACCTTTATTGAAAGAACATAAACTGTTTTACTAAATTGGTTTATTGATTGCGGTATATATTTGCCTTATTCTGATGTGTTCTTTGTCTGATGAAGTGCTTGTTGTTGGGCATGAAAGTTAAACCAGTTTTTACACATCTGTTCTTGGTCCTTGGTATATATTTTTATTTTATTCATTTTTTGAACTTTTTTTATATACCTGACCTTTACTGCCCGTTTGGTTGGATTTTATTTTTGGAAATCTCTGTGCTCTCTTAAAGATAAAATCATGGCATTAATGGGTCCTGACAACATCCCAGGTTTCCTTTTAAATAACTTAAAACATAACCTAGCAGACCCACCTGGATTCCTATTTAACCACAGCCTCTAGACAGGCTATATTCTGGCAGAATGGAGGACAGCAACAGTCATCCCTCTGTAGAAGGAGGACCATCAACCGACCTAGGGAATTATAGACCCATAAGCCTGACTAGCCTCATCTGTAAGGCCATAGAAAAAATCATCATGGACCTTATCAACAAAGACATAGATAATCTCCAGACTGTGGATCCAACCCAGTTCACATTCAGTAAGGGTAAATCATGTCTGTTAAATCTGGTTTACTACTTCAAGAAAGTCTCCGAGGCAATGGATGAGGGAAAGACTGTGCATACTGCCTACCTTCACCTGGCCAAGGCATTTGACACAATTTCTCACTCAAGTATTATAGAGAAACTCTCTCAATGGGGCATAAACCCCTATGTTACCAGATAGGTACCCAGTTGGCTCACTAACAGTGCCCATACTGTCAAAGTGGGTGAATTCACCTCTAGCAAGAGGTCAGTCATGTGCGGTGTACCACATGCCTCTGTACAACACCCTCTCACGTTTGGTATTTATTTCTCAAAAGTAAAGTCAAATGTAGACTGTCTTTGGCTAACCACATTTGCAGTTGGCTATGAATTGGCAGCAATCATTGAATCCCTGAATGATATTGATATACTGCAGAAAGGATTAATGCAGACAAATGATTGGTGCTAGAATTATGGATTAAAACTAAATGCAAAAAATGTATAATTATTCCCTTTGGGAAAGCAAATACTTCAGCTAATTACAATATAGGCAGCACACCCCTAAGAATAGACCTAGTGGTCCGTGATCTTGGTTCACAGGTTGATAGTAATCTGAATTTTGACCACCATATGTCCACATATGGCACAATTTGTTAAGTAAAGGCATGGCATGCAGATCAAAGGACATTATAATTTTATTGTATTCGGCCCTCATCAGACTAATAATTGAGTACAATGTACCCTTTTGCATGTACCTCACCAGACATCTGCAACAGCTGGAGTGACCCCTGATGTTACTTACCAGGAAGATACTGGGTATAAAAAACAAGTCCTATGTGGCTACCTAGAAAGATTAAAATCTATATCAGTGTATTCTGTTTTCTATAGAATACTAAGGGGCGATCCGTGTCTAGAGTGTCGAGCAGTCTCCAATCCGGCCCTGATCATTCCAGAGATCTTAACCTAGTCACTGACATAAATAAATCATGTTGAAGAGATAGATACATCTCTCTGAGACTACCCCTTCTCTGGAACAACCTTCCCATTCATGTGCAGAAAAGCTCTTCCCTGACCTTCTTCAAGCACAACCTAGATCAATGGATGGGTAATCATAAATTTACTCCTGGGGTGGCATCCATATCCCAAATGAATAGAGGCAGTTCGTATTAGATACCATAGCAAAGGCTTATACCTCTGTGAACTTCATTCACCTAGATATTGAAAATTAGGCAACCTGGGTTAAATATGGCTAGGCTTGTAAAGGCTCTTGGGATGTTAACCTACTAATGTCTTATGAACCTATGAACCTATAAAACAGGACAATAATCTAAAGAATGTGTGAGAAAATAACATAAAGTGATTATTATGAATTTAACTATGGAGGTCAAGAGAGGGGCACAAGCTTATTCTGATAGCCAGATCAACTTTGCCAGTATGTTGCAGTGGTATTCACTCTATGGTATCTCTATGAAGAAACTGTTTCTGTTTCTTTCATGGCTGGAGATGACTCTTTCAAATCTGTACAGCTAATCTGGAGCTTGTCAATAAACAGTTTAATAAAATGGAAGAGAAGAAAAGAATGCCAAGCAGAAATCCTTACAGATATCCCGAAGAAATAATTTTAAGGTAAAATGGGGAGGACAACAGATTTATCCTAAATGTTTTACTTTTGAGATAGCTAGTGAATCCCTGACTGGTGCCACAATTACAAAGGCCTTATAGAGCAGACAAGGATGTAATCCTATGTTGAAGTTGTTTTATAGACCTATAAACACAGCTAAAGTATGTCTGCACCTATAAACACAGCCACAGTATTAGCCTATAAATATAGCCACACTAAGTTTGGTCCTGTAAACACAGCCACAGCACGTCTGGGCCTATAAACACAGCTACAGTAAGTACGGGCCTGTAGAACACAACCATGGTAAGTCTCAGTCTATAAACCCAGACACAGTAAGTCTACACATATAAGCAGAACCACAGTAAGTATGCACATGTAAACATAGCCACACTAAGTTTGGACCTAGCAATGCAGTCATAATAAGTATGTACTTATAAATATGGCCACAGTAGATCTGGGCCTGTAAATACAGCCACAAAACTTCTATGCCTGCAGACATAACTACAATAAGTCTGAGCCTACAAACATAGCCATGACAACTCTTAGTCTATAAAATACAGACTTAGTAAGTCTGTACCTATATATACACAACTGCACTGTCTGGGCCTATAAATGTGGCAATAGTAAATGTGTACATATAAATATGGCCACAGTAGATTTGGGCCTATAAATACAGCTACAGAAAGTGTGGGCCTACAAACACAGCTATAGTAAGTCTGGGCCTACAAACATAGCTACAGTAATCTGGGCCTATAAACACAGCCCTGGTAACTCTGAATTTATAAAACACAGGCATAGTACATTTGGGCCTATGAACACTGCCACAGTAAATCTGCTATTATATATTTTTCTGTAAATGATGTTTGAAAGCATTACTGCTGCTCTCATCTTTCTATCACCACTGTGGTGCCCATGCAGCCCTTACATAAATTCCTTAGCCTTTCAGAAGCTCCAAATGTTGCTGAGAGGCATCAAACTCAAGATGTTAGGAGAAAGTGGGAAAAACATAGACTGGAATGCATTTGGAAATGCAGTTGGCATATATGGTTGCTACTTTTTTAGATGCCTAGAATGGGGCATTTCTTATAGAAGCAGTAGATTTTGCAGCACAAAGCATTCACAAAGCCAAATTCAAAAGTTTGTTTTCACTTTATTACTTAACTGTTGTCTCAGTAAGATTGAAATTTAGTTCTTTCTATTACTTTATACATATAATTTTTAGGTGTGTCAGATAGAGTATCACACATCTCTGCAATATCTTCGGTGAAGTTTAAAATATTTCCCCCCAGAATATCATGCAATGATCCATGTTGTGGATTTTCTTGCAGGACACAGTTACCCAGATCAGAACTATCCTAAGAAAAAAGAAAAGTGGTAACTCTACTGGCTTGTGATTTTGGAAGATACAGAACTATAGCTGATTCCCAAAATAGGGTGAAGATGCCAAGAGATAGTGGAGAAATAAAATACTTGTGTCATGTTTTTCTTTTTCAGTGAATGTGTCATAATACATGAGGAACTTTGATTTGAGACATATACTCCCACACATGCATGTGGAAGGCTGATGCACATGTCTATTATAACTTTGCTACTTCCATATATATTATGGTTAGAAGCCCTTATGATTGTCCTTCAATATGGGCATAATGATTAATTTGAGGATGCTTCTGAAAATTTGCTTTCAAAAGCCAGGTAACGAGGAATAAGCATAGAATCTCTCAATGACCTTTAGAGATTGGCTTCCCTCTTGCACAGTCCTCAGTCAAAAGAATTTAGTAACTAATATTGCCATCCTTCACTGCCGAACAGGCTTACATGCACATACACTCATAAACATACAGCATGAATACACATGGAGAGCCTACATCACTTCTAGCAGCCTTTCATATTCTGGCTCTTATTCCAGTCATTACCACAGCACAGCAATATACCATTGGATACTCATTCATAGCCAGATTTCCAACAACCTGAGCATTTCTAAACCAAAGTCACCAGTGCAGAAATCCAGTAGGCTAGCAAATATAGCCTTACGTCTACCTGTTTCATGACCCAAGTCCTCTGTTGTATCATGTTTTCAACTGTTTCAGAATTAATAGCTTAAGGCACATTTTTTCAATGTAGGCACACTTTTTCTGGACAGCTTTCATCAAGGTCTCTGGTTTCTTTCCATATTCCAAAGACATGCTGGTAGGTTGACAGGCAATGCTAAATTGGTTCTAGTTGTAAACATGAGTATGTGAGCCTTGCAGTGGACTGGCATCTAATTTGAGGCTAGTTCCTCCCAGCATTTATTATTTGCTGTGATATGGTCATGGAGCTCAGCATCTCTGAATTAACTAAAACTGGTATAAAAATGGATGGACCAATAGACCGTAACTGACCTGAGTATACAGTGAGTATTATACGTAATGACTTTTTAAATTAGTTAACTTGTATTGCACGCATTTAAAGCATATTTACTTTCCTTTGACTCCCGTGCCAATAAATGCAAAAATTAACATGTAAATTATTCTTGAAAGCTTAAACAGACATTTTAATGATATTTTCATACCTAAGTCAGCTTTCTTGTTTTGTAATTTGTTTTATATTGCCTTTCAGATATATAGCCAGATAAATATTCACATCTTCCTTGTGGGAACTGTAATTTGGTCCGGTGAAAATGAAGCAAAAGTTACAGAGTCTTCCTCTGAAACTCTGATTAACTTTCTGAAATGGAGAAAGGAAGTCCTTCTTCCTCAAAAACATCATGACAATGTCCAGCTTGTCAGGTAAAAAGTAGTTTCTCACTGGAAAAAGAAAACCTTCACTAGAACTTCTCCTGTTATGTTTCATAACAATATATGTTTTCAGTAATATTATCGAAATAAGTAGGTGTCACTGATAATGTTTGTATGTTGTGTCAACATTTACGTAAATGATGGGATATTGTCATGTGACCATATGCTTTTTTCTGTAGAATCATGTATACATTTATGAATTCATGCGCCAATAATGTGATTAGTCCAGCTTAAGGGTGAGAAACATAGGGCCTATCCCAGTACACATTGTCTCAAGGCAGTAAATTAGCTGTTACAAAGATGCCAACCCTTTAAAGGATGCATATTCAAACTCACGCGTATATCTAAAGGCAATTTGTAAGATTGTGGGGCATGGCTTGAAGATAACATAAAGGCTTTTTTCCATAACTCTTACAGTCCCTTACAAGTTGGACAGTGTTTATGTATTTTTTTATGTTGTAGTAGACATTTTCTGTGTGTGTGTGTGTGTGTGTGTGTGTGTGTGTGTGTGTGTGTGTGTGTGTGTGTGTGTGTGTGTGTATGTGTAAGAAGATGGAAGCCCAAATGGATACATTTCCATAGTCATCCTCTAATGAGATCCTCTCTGATAATGAGATGCAGAAGAGAATGGCTAAAACATAAGATGGGGTCAGGGCTTGTCTTACACATAGGTCAATTCACTATAGCTTGAATAGGAAAACTGTACTGTCTAGGAGTAACAAATTGAAAACATTATTGTAATCATTTTTTTTTCATTTTCCATACCATGCTTATAGCGGCACACTTTTCCTATTTATTTATTTATTTATTTTGAGAAATGTTTCTTTGCTCTTGAAATAACTGATCTGCCTTGTTGAAACAAATGCTCCTGCAAAAGATCAGGCACTCCAATGGGGCAGTGGTTCAGTTGACTTGGCATCCAAGTCAAGTCACATTAAACTTGAACATTTCAAAGTCATGGAGTACAAACCTTCCAACATTCAAATATAAGAGTAAAACCACCTGAAGGAGTTTTTGAATCTGTAATGCCTGGCTTTACTAGCTGATAGTAATGGTCAATAATTTACCATAAAATAAAAAAAAACATTTTCTGCAACAGAGGTCAAAACTTTGAGACAAAATCAGGGACAATTTGCAGCTGAGATGAGAGGAACGACTCAGTAAGATAAGTTTTACTATCATTTTACAAAGATGCTGGCAGTGATCGACCAGATATTTTTTGGCAATACTTGATTTGTTTCAACAGTTGAGGTGAGAGGAATGGCACAGTGAAATAACTGTCATTATTATTTATCAACCAGATATTTTGGCAAGAGTTATGGCTTTGTGATTTGTGTGGAGCAGCTTACATTGGAATATTTTAATATGTGTTTGTGTGGACTTTTGAGGTGAAATAATATTACATAGCTATCAGACGTCACGGCTATAACTGCTGGGTCTGGGGGGTCATGGTGACTGGATAAAAGTAATTGACCCTCTTGTCATTTGCTCAGTTTAAACAGTCATGATCTGACTTTATAGGACTAGTGTACACTTGTGAGAGGAAAGATGGACTACTTAACTGGACATCTGATATGCTCAGACAGTGTGGGTATGATTGCTATGGCTGTCTTCTTTGGAGGAAAATGACTAGCTGCCTGCAGCTGTTTGCTTATTATTTTGCCTTTGCAGGTGTAATATCATTATGTTAAACAATGTGCAATATTTTAATGTATGGTAACTGTTTTGCTTGGAACAAAAATGAAATGCATTACACGGCCATGCTCATTTATCAAATCAGACATCAATTTTATAAAGATGTGGCTGTCACTGCTTGGTAGGGGAGTGTCTGGATGAACATAACTTACCCTCTTTTCACTTGTTCACTTTAACAGTCATACCTAGAAAAAAAGGATAAAACAATAGAGAATACTGAGATCTTCAGAACTTCTAGGTACTGCTGGCCACCCCACACCAAGGTTGTATAAGTAGATTTTGACATGGGCTTAGTAGTCACCTCTGCCCTGAACTCTACCTAGTATAATACCAGTCCTGCTCATAGGTGCATACAGAAGGTCACTGTACTTATGTGTGGGGCTTGGGATGATGTCTTTATTTCTTTAACATTCCTCCCACAATTCAGCAGTCATTATATCTTATTTTGGGTTGGGAAAAACTTGGTCATTATTTCTTTAACATTCAGAGTGGTGCACAAAGGATCACTATAGCTTGTATATGAGCTCTCTACTGTCTAGAAGTTACAAGTTAGCAACATTATTGTAATCATTATTATTTTTTTAATTTTCCTCACAGTCAGACATCTAATGCAAATGGAAGTGGCTATCTTTTGGGGGATACTAAAGAAACATGCTGTTTATATATGTCTGACAGCAAATTTACCATGTTCACTTTGCTTTTTTTAAGTTTTATCCCAGTCTGACATCAGTAGGGTACACAGAAAGTGTCTGTTTTTTGGAAGTAGGGGTGAGGAGGAATACTGTATATACATAAGGCAGCAGCAGCTTAAAATATATGACTGTGGTCATTTGTCCCTTAATTGTCACCCCAATTTAACACCAGAGAAGATACATAGAAAATGGCTACCTACTTTGAGGTAGGAAGGGGGCAGGTATTATCTTCAGGTATGGTATATGTATCCTCAGAAGCATTTATCTTCCTAGTTTATTATGAACTGTTGTTTGATCAGCTTTGAGCATTAAAACTTGCATTAAATTTATTTCTTCCTTAAAAAAAGGGAGATTGAATTTATTTTCTATACGCTTGATTTTTGTTCAGCCTGTCATTGGATTTAAAGGTTTGAATAAAGCTCTAAAATGCACCTCAGAACATCTATAGCCCCATGGCTTCTGGATACCTAGCAGACCCCAGATCCCCAGCGTAATCTATTTATAGTAATGTAGTCTTACTCAGTTAGGGTGTGTTGAAAGGATGCAGGAAAAAAGCAAAGTTGAAGAGTAAGATTGAATTTCTTTACTCAATCCTGGCTTTCATTCAGGCCGTCACTGCATGAAAAGGTTGTTTAAAAAAACTCTAAAAGGCACCTCAGGGCATCTAGAACTCTCATGGCTTACCACTGTTTCATCTCTTAATGCAGTTGTTTCCTCCATAGTTATCAGATTTCTGACTTGCCTTGACAAAACATGTTGAATGAATAAATAACTGCAAGAAAAAAATGAAGAGTAAGACAAACTATGAGAAATAGGAAGAAAGGATAAGCTGGTTAATATGAGGCAGCTAGCATGAGGTGGGCAGCTGAGGGAGGAGATGCCCCATGCAGCCTTTTTGACTAGGCTCTTGCTTACCTAAGGATAGCCCTGGATGGGGTAGAGGAAAAAATAAGGGGCCTGAAATCATGACTCATCTATCAATTGAACCTAATCAACTCTCTCCAGATTCAAATTAAAGATTTGAATTGGAAGGTTCAAGGATAGCAATTAACTATTCAGCATAAAGACAATTAATTGCTTATTATTACAAACTGGCTATATAAACTTTAGCTTAAAGTGGACAATCAGGAAAATCATTCTCGCTGAAGTACTTACTATTCATATTGATGCAATCTTAGAGTTCAAAAACATCAACTCTGAGCTCATGTAGTGCCGAAACTTCCACCAGGGACCCAAATCTGTAGAACTCATGGAAATTTCAAATGGAGTGAAGTTATAACAAGAAAAATTCCTAAGCAACCACCAAGGAAGAAAGCTCTTTGTAACTAATTTTATTTTAGTTTAATAATATTAAAAAGAACAGTTAAGGGCTTTCATCTTCCATTATTAGGACTTCATCACAACTGTTTCAAAAGTACCATAAGCATTAATTAGATAGTTTAACATAAATCTCGTGACTGAAACTCAATCAATTATGTAAAAGGCACAGTTCTTTAAAAAAATTAAAACACTTTGGCACTTATATTGTATAAAATAAAACTTCAGTAAACAAATTACCATATACTAATAAATACAAAATATGTTTAAAACTCATTAATAGTGTTTGCATATAAAATTTCATTAAAACAGTTTGAACAAAAATAAATTTTGAATAACCAGAAATATTCAAAATTTCAAAACAGGGGTGATAGATATATGTTCATTTAAACCTTTGTCATTAGAAGTATTCAATTTTAATTGCCATAACAATTTCCTCATTTCTAATTTTGTCTCCCAAGAACCTCCTCTGTCATCCAATGGTACTGTTGCTATAATACCAAAAAGGAACTTTTTAAATTTATCACAAATCTGGACATGCCTACACAATGAATTATTTGTATTGCCTTTAGTAATAGTGTACATTTGCTTGTAAATTCTTTTTCAAAACTACTTCTCTGGTAAATTTAACATTTTTTAAACGGCAACTGATTAGAGCAGCTTGGATGTGTTCTGATTTCCATCATTTTAAGAAGAAAGTAGAGTTTGTGACTAACATTGAGACTAAAATTTAGATATTGATGTTGGTGTCTACATTGGATCAGTTTATTCCAAGGTTGATAGAAGGAGATCAAAGAGGATTTGTCAAAAGAAGGACTGCAAAAATTAATGGGTGGCAGCTTACAAAAAGGTATTGAAGTAGCCTTGAGGAATAGGTTTCATAATTGGGTGTAATCTTTTTGATATTATAAAAACATTTGATAGCATGGAATGGAAGAGGTGCTTCTTTTGGAAAATTTTACAAAAAGAATTAGAGCTCTGTATCAGGATTATTTTATTCATCTTATAGGTTTACAGGTTCATATGTAATTACTAAGCTAATACCACAAGAGCCTTTACAAGCCTACCCAGTAATACCTGGGCTATGACAGTATTGTATCTTAATTCCCCAGTTAAGGGATGGGGTAGTATCAGGATAGTGGGTCTTTGGGTGCTGGAGCCCTGAATCATTTTACAGATTGCCTCTGTCCATAAAAAACATGGGCAGTACCCAAGGAGTGAAGTTATGGTTCCCCATCCATTTATCCAATTTCTTTTTGAAGAGGGTGAGGGACTTTTTTATGAAGTGAGAAGTTTATGCCATAGATGAGGTAGACTCTGGGATGCAAATCTGTCTCTCCAGCAAATTCTGTTACAGTCACAAATAAGATTCAGGTCCATGAAAAGTGTAGCCCTTGTATATTTTTTCTTGTGAATATGTAACATTTTCATATGGGATGGATCAGAGAATGCCTTGTAGGTCAGACATAAGTCACTTCTCAATAAACAATATGAGATGGAGTGAAGGGATAGGGCATTTTGTTGTCTGCATAAGACATACATCTTATGCTTTGAATTTTTTTTTATTGAGAAGCCTCTGGGGCCACTCCAATTTGTGTAAGTGCCTGGTTAGGTACATGTGGAAAGGAGCATTGTAGTTGATTATTGGCATTAAAAGAGGGCTGAGTACAATGGCACTATGACTTCCTTTAATCTTCATGCCATGCCTTTACTTATAAGTTGAGCCACACAGAAGGATTTCCTCAGTACTGTAGTTACCTGGGGGTCAAAGTTTAGGTTACTATCTGTGTTCCTAGGTCTCTCACCACTGGTCTCCTTTTTAGGGTGTGCTATCAATATTGTAATTTGCAGAGATATCTGATTTACTGAAGGGTATGGTTACACAATTTTTAGCATTTAGTCTTAGATCATGGTCTTGGCACCAGTTGTTTGTCATTTTTAAGCCTGTTTGTAGGATGTCACCATCATGTAGGAATTCAGTGATTGCTCCCAGCTTACAGTTGTCAGTGAACTTGGTAAGCCAGAAGATCCCAACACTGGCCTTCACTTCAGAGAAGTATATACCAAACAGGAGGGGTCCCAACACTGAGCTCTGTGAGACACCACTAGTAACAGGTTTCTTTTTGGAGGTGGATTCACCTATCCGGACAACATGTGACCTGTCAGTGAGCCATTTTGGTATCCACCTGATGATGTATGGGTTTATGCCTAACTCAGTAAGTTTATCTATGATCCCTGAATGGGGGATTGTGTTGAAAGCTTTGGCTAGGTCTAGATAAGTGGTGCATACCGTTTTACTCTCAGTATCTGATTTTGCCTCATATTTTTTTTCTTTTCTTCGATATTTGATTTTCCAGTAAATTAATAAAGAAGAGATTTACAGTCAGCCAGTAGTACTAGTCATTATAGCTTCTTAGTTCTTATTGTTCAGAAAATGCATGCCACTGCAAAAACATGTTGTTGTGTTGACATTTTAACTGAGTTAACCGTCTGTCACATGTTCCCAATTTTGCAACATGTGTCTGATTTTGCCTCATACGATTTTGTTTCCCCATATAAAATGTTTCATTTTCTAACAAATTAATGAGGATTTTATTCAGTCAGTAATGCCAGTCAGTACAGTTTCATAGGTCGTACTGTCTAAAAAATTCATGTTGATGCAGTACTTGATCTGTTAACTTTTTAAGTAAATTAAAAGTGTCTGTCACTTGGCATATAGGATTAAGACTTGCAGCTGTTATCAGACTACTTCCTGTAGTCAAAAGTACAGAGTGATTTCTTCCACCACCCTTTATCTACTGTGTGACGTAGAGCAAATCACTGAACCAGTCAGTGCTTCTCGGTCACCCTGTAAAGGGATACTTTGTCCAGTGGGTTTATCTGCTTAATAGATAGATAAAATAACACTTTAAAATTTTCCCTTTTATGGCTTTTTTTCCTTCCATTATTTTTGGCTTTGTTCAGAATTCGTAAGTAAAGAAGTTAGAAGTATTTTGGGCTACTCTTTGTAAAATCAGTGGCTTAATGGTAAATTGTTGTTGATTTTAATCAGTAAATAATGACAGGCATTTGAGCTACTGTCTTTGTATCCTTCAGAAAATGATCACTAATGCAAAGCTTGTTATTCTAGCAACTTTCAAAGTGCATAAAAGAAATATTTAAAATTATCATCTTCTTTCAGCTGTTCCCATTAGGGGTCACCACAGCGGATCATCTGTTTCCATTTCTTCCTGTCCTCTGCATCTTGCTCTGTCACACCGACTTGCATGTCCTCTATCACCACATCCATAAACCTTATCTTAGGCCTTCCTCTTTTCCTGTTACCTGGTAGCTTCATCCTTAACATCTTTTTCCCAATATACTCAGCATCCCTCCTCAGCACGTTCAAACCAACGTAATCTTGCCTCTCTGGCTTTGTCTCCAAACCTTCCAATCTGGGCTGACCCTCTAATATACTTATTCCTAATCCTCTTCACCCTTGTCACACCCAGTGCAAATCTTAACATCTTTAACTCTGCCACATCCAGCTCTAACTCCTGCATTTTTGTCAGTGCCACTGTTTCCAACCCATATAACATAGCTGGACTCACTACCCTCTTGTAGATCTTCCGTTTCACTCTTACTGGTACTCGTCTGTCACAAATCACACCTGACACTCTTCTCCACCCACTCTATCCTGCCTGTACTCCCTTCTTCACCTCTCTTCCACACTCACCATTACTCTGATCTATTTATCCCAAGTATTTAAACTCATCCACCTTTGCCACCTCTACTCCTTGCATCCTCACCATTCCTCTATCCTCCCTCTCATTCACACACATATATTATGTCTTAGTCCTGCTGACCTTCATTCCTCTTCTCTCTAGAGCATATCTCCATCTCTCCAGGATCTCCTCCACCTGTTCCCTACTCTCACTACAGATCACAATGTCATCTATAAACATCATAATCCATGGGGACTCCTATCTGATCTCGTCTGTCAACCTGTCCATCACCATTGCAAATAAGAAAGGGCTCAGAGCTGATCCTTGATGTAATCCCACCTCCACCTTAAATGCATTCATCACTCCCACTGCAGACCTCACCGCTGTCACACTACCCTCGTACATATCCTGTACCACTCTTACATACTTCTCTGACACTCCTGACTTCCTCATACAATACCACAACTCCTCTCTAGGCACCCTGTCATATGCTTCCTCTAAGTCTACAAAAACACAATGCAACTCCTTCTGACCTTCTCTGTACTTCTCCATCAACACAGTCAGGGCAAACATCACATCTGTAGTGCTTGTTCCCGGCATGAAACCATACTGCTGATCACTAATCATCACGTCCCTTCTTAACCTAGCTTCCACTACTCTTTCCCATAAATTCATGCTGTGACTGATCAATTTAATCCATCTCTAGTTACTACAGCTCTGCACATCACCCTTATTCTTAAAAATCTGTACCAAAACACTTTTTCTCCATTCCTCAGGCATCCCCTCACCTTCCAAGATTTCATTAAACAATCTGGTTAGAAACACCACTGCCGTTTTACCTAAACACCTCCATGCTGCCACAGGTATGTCATCTGGACCAACAGCCTTTCCATTCTTAATCCTCTTCATAGCTATCCTTACTTCCTCCTTGCTAATCCATTGCACTTCATGATTCACTATCCCCACATCATCCAACCTTCACTCCCTCTCATTCTCTTCATTCATCAACCCCTCAAAGTACTCTTTGCATCTGCTCAACACACTCTCCTCGCTTGTGAGTATGTTTCCATCATTATCCTATATCACCTTTACCTGCTGCATATCTTTCCTAGCTCGTTCCCTCTGTCTAGCCAATCAGTACAGGTCCTTTTCTCCCTCCTTAGTGTCCAACCTTTCATACAACTCTTCATATGCCTTATCCTTAGCCTTCACCACCTCTCTCTTTGCCATGCACCTCATCTACTTATACTCCTGTCTACTTTCTTCATCTCTCTGACACTCCCACTTCTTCTTTGCCAATCTCTTTCTCTGTATACTCTCCTGTACTTCCTCATTCCACCACCATGTCTCCTTGTCATCCTTTCTCTGTGCAGATGTCATGCCAAGCACCTTTCTAGCTGTCTCCCTTACTAGCTCTGCTGTAGTTACCCAGATATTTGGAAAGAAATATTTAAAATATGTTTCTTATTTTGGTTTTCTTCCCCTGATTCTTGAGAGTCAGTATTTATGCATTTATGCATTCACTCGATTTCAACCAAGTATTTGAGGTGTACAGTTATGAAAATGGCTACAATTGGTCATTGTGTGTGTGTGTGTGTGTGTGTGTGTGTGTGTGTGTGTGTGTGTTTGTGTGTGAGGTTCAGACTTTGTAGACCTTAGAAAATGTTTGTTAATGCAAAAATTATTATTCTAGCAATTTTCTAAGAATAAAAAATAAATATTTAAAATCTGTTCCTGATTTTGGTTGTTTGCCTCTGATTCTTCAGCTGAGAAGGTGAGGGGCAGGGGGGAGTTGCACTGTATGGTTCTGACACTAGTGAGATGAGATAAAGTTCTGGGCCATTATTTATCTATTTATTCATTTATTTGAACTGTACGGTCATAAAGGTGGATATAACTGATGGTCACGTGTGTGTGTGCATGTGAATGTACATGTGCATGCACACAGAGGGTATAGTTCTGACATGTCCAGAATTTTGTCTAATATTTCTGGTCTGTTCCTCACAAACATTGTGTTTTTCTGGCCAAGTGTTGTCAATTGCAATAAATAATGACAAATATGTAAGTTTCAGACTTCATATCACTCAGAAAATACTTGCTAATGCAAAGCCCATTATGCTAGCAGCATTTTATGCATGTAAGAGCAATATTTAAAATATGTTTCTGTTTTGGGTCTTTGTCTCTGATTCATGAGCTAAGATGTTGAGATTTTAGAGGGGAGTTGCAATGAATTGCATTGTGTGAGTCTGACTAAGTAAGCTGAGCTATATTTCTGAGTTATTTACGTATTTATTCACTCACTTGATCTCAAGCAGATATCAGGGGTATATAGTCATACAAGCAGCTGTAATTGATGGTCACATATATGTATGTATGTGTTTGTGTGTGTGTCAATGTGCATTCATAGGACATAGTTCTCAACTATTTCCAATTTTGCCTCATATTTGTGGTCTGTTCCTCCAGTAGTGGTTTTCTGGCAAAGTATTGTTGGGGGTGGTTCATTATATTAAGATTTGTGGGATTTTGAAATCACATTTCAATTATTAGATGCATTTTAATAGTTCATTTAGGGTTATGATTTATAATTATTTGTAATTTACATGGCAGTATGGCTAAACAGTCTGCTGTCACCCCATCTGTGACCAATCTGATTGTATTAGTTATTTGAAGGCAGCTTATCAACTGTCTTCTGCTTACTAACTAGTCATCGGTTCTACCAGTTGGTAGAACAACCTATGAGAAATGTCAATATTTAAGAAGCCTGGATGCAAACCTCTTATATCAGATTACTACTGGTAAGCATCATACATCCACTGCACCACATCAGTCACAATACACCAGTAGACCTGTAACTTATGTTGAGGCTGTAAAAAAATGTCAAAGCCTACTAGGACACACACTGAAAGATCCCAATCCCTGCACACAATGAAACACCTACTCCATCTCCACACACCAATATTACAAATCCATGTAGCTCACCCAAGAGGTACTAGGAAAGCAAGGTGCCCAAGAGACACCAGGAAATCAAGGCTAAGTCCTTAAGGTCCATTAAGTCTGCTACCACATAAAATATTTTAGTCATAGGGACACAGTAGTGACACTGTAGTTAGGCATACAGACTCCCACACTCACCATACTGGATAATAACAAGATGTCTGTAAGGTTCTTGTCTGACGACTAGATCCATGCTGTCAAAAATATCCCTTAAACCAGTCAAATATGACTATAACCTATTGTGGCCCAGGTGGGAGTGAATGATCTGAGGTGAGGGACATACAGGTAATTGTGAGAATAGGAGGTACTGCCAGGCATGATAGGAAAAGTAGGGCAGTGGATGTATGACTTATGCCAGCACAGCTAGCTGGAATTTTGTAAATAATCATATGTCATTGTCATTTGTATATCAAACTAATTTGTAAAGATGCTTGTGCTGAAAATGCATTTGCAAGGTTTGCTTATGTTAAAATGTATCAACAATACATCCTGCTGGAATGAAAAAAATGTACATGTATTATTGTAACTGAATTAAATATATCTGTTTTAATAGAGGATACTGGGACATCAGCAGTTAACCAGTTAGCTTACTTTAAGAAAAATAAGGGAAATGTAAATGAGCTGTTAAACAATTAAAACAGTACCCCACAGTGCTGAATAGGACCATAGATGGTGGGTCTGAAAGAAGCCTTTGTTCATTAGCTCATTAAAAAGAGAGGAAGCCCCAGGCACTGCCATGAACATTTAGATGTGTATTGTAGCCATCTATGCTAAATTCCTGTATCAGCTTCAAAGGGGGATGCTGTGAGAACCTAGAGTGAGGTGACCATACGAGGTCATTCTGCAAACAATCTTGGATATTATATTTTACAGGGAGTAATCTCTGAGTATTGAGTATTCTGTTTTGGAGAACCTGACTAGAAAGACTGAGCACATATTTCATTGTGCCGTGCTCTGTCAAGTAAGTTATTAGTGAATATTAATTGTCCTAGACTCAGTCTGGAATATAGTGAAGCTTAGTTTAGCTACTGTTTTTCTTTACTTGTCTGACTCTGCCCATCAATGTTCTTTTCAATATTGCCCATGATTTGAACTCTGTTGTTTGCTGTGAATATATATTCAGTATAGTATTTTCATGTTCTTTTATTATTTATTATTAACTATATGTAAAACTTTTATTTTGGCTGTTCCTTGTAGAAAGTACTTAACCTTTGAGAGTGCTTATATTTATTTGGTGACACTGTGTGGGCCACTCCTGAAGGCCTAGCTGTCTTTGTCAACTACTACCATTTGTACTAGTATTAATATTACACAATATAATTGAACACCCTTTTATTAAGGGCCTTAGAGTAGCTGATTGTGGAGTGTATGGTGGTGGTGACAACTACCTTATACTCTGGGCATAAGAGGACACAGCAGGTAAATCTGTGGCAGCCTTTCCCAGGTGTGTGTGTGTGTGTGTGTGTGTGTGTGTGTGTGTGTGTGTGTGTGTGTGTGTGTGTGTGTGTGTGCTCATGTGTGTGTGAAAATTAGATCTCACATTTTGTGTTTGTCAGCTGCTTGGAGCAGGGACACAAAACACTGAGCTTACAGAAAGGGTGCCGGAGGTCTTAGACACTTGGCTGAGGACCTAACCCTATAGCTGTATCAGTAGGGAGTCTTATTGGGGACCTAGAGGGAGACAGATAGAGAGATCCAGACCCTGGACTGAGTGTGCTCCCTATGTGCTCTTAAGGGAAATTGGGCTTGATGCAGAGAGGACTGCATCTGGAAATACTTAGTGTATCCATTTGTATTTCAAGTGCGTGTCCCTCTCCAGTGTCAGTAGTGAGGATTTACGTTCCTTGATGACTGGTCCAGCATGGTGATGCCACATATTAGTGAGCAGTGGTGGGATATTAATTGAACTCCTGTAGCCTGTAAGCAGTTGTCACTAAAAAAGATGTACTCTGAAGCAGCCACGGCATAGATATTCAGAGTTTCATATCACAATAGTTTTATTTATTTACTTTTTGTTAGCTTAGTTCGTCAGGGAGAGCAAGCAAGAATGTCAGCGGAGGATTATGGCAAGCTGACATGTGCCAAGTCAAAGGACTGGTGCATGCCAACCTGACTAAAGAGGAAATGATTGCTGTCTTAATCACAGCTGCAGCACAGACCAGCAACCAGGAAGATAACATGATGTACAGCTCTCAGAAACAGGACACTTCAACGTTTCCTCAGAGGACTTAAAAATCCATCTGGAGTTAAAGAGACTTGAACTGGAGGCCAGACGTTTGGAACAAGAATCATCAGAGAGACTTTGGCATTTGGAGGCTGAAGAAAATGAAAGACTGCAGTGTTTGGAGGCCAAAGAAAAGGAGAAACAGCATCATCATGGGAGGGAGTTGCTGACTCTTCGCCAGCATCCTGGAGGTAATGGAGAAAGGAATAACCAAACCCCAGAAGCAGTAAAGGTCAGTAATCTCTTTCCACAATTTACAGAGGGCAATCATTTTGATAGTTTTGTTCATGTATTTGAAAGGGTATGTAAACAGTATAATGTTGACCAAGGGCTCTGGGTATGGTTCCTGACCCCCTTACTCCATGGTAAAGCTGCAACTGCTGTTTCTAAATTGTCAGATACTGATTTCTTAAACTATGACACAGTTAAAAAAAAATGTTTATTGGAATGTTTTGTTAACATCTGAAGCTTACAGAAAAAAGTTTCATGAGCATAGACGCAAGGCACATGAAAGTGTGTGTGATTATATTGCTGAGTTAAGCACTTATTTTCATAGGTGGGCAAGTGGGTGTCAGGTCACCAGTTCTGAAGGGCCGGCAGACCTTTTGATGAGGAAAAAAGCCCTTAGCAGTTTGTCTGAGAACATGAGAATCTGGTTGGCACACAGGGAATGCAGCTCTGCAGATGAGCTGTGAAAAAAAGGTGATCTCTACTTAGCAACCAGGGCATCACTGCACAGAAAAGGGGTACGCAGTGCTGCACATGGATATAAGAGAATCCATGATGGGCAGCCTAAACCACCCCAACAGAGTCTGCAAGTAACAGGGAAAGCCAGTAGTTCAGGTACACGGCCAGGATCAAGGGTTAAATGTTTTAAATGTAATCAGTAGGGCCATGTAGCATATAAGGCAAGGTGGGAAGCAAAAGGTGGTGGAGCCAGCAAGTGGAATAAAGAATGCTAGTGGTAAGTTGTGTGGAGACAACAGTGGTATCAAACTACCACCAAAGTTTGTATCCTATCTTGGTGGATGGAAAGCAGCCCACTGCCAAGACAGACACAACCTCTGATATAACCACTGTGGAGCCTGCAGTGGTTAAAGAGGAGCAGTACTTGCTTGGGCAGTCCACCCCAATCAGAGATTTAGGAGGGATCCCATTCCAAATGCCTTTGGCCAGAGCTCACCTTGACTGGGAGGTTGGAAAAGGAAGCAGACAAGTAGGTGTGTTTGAGGATATCCCTGCAGATGTCTTGATAGGGAATTGTTTTAATAATCCAGTACCTTGTGTGCATGCAGTGACATGCAGTCAGGCTTGGAGACAGGCATGTGGGTCTGGTTGCCTGGGGGAGACCCAGACAGACTGCATCCCTGAAGCATTCTGCCTGGGTCTCCCCCAGGCTACCAGACCCACATACCTGGTAGTCGTGGGGAGAAACAGACAGACTGCATCCATGAAGCCAGGACTGATGGTGTGGCTAACTTAGGGAGGGAGCTACCCTGTAGCAGTGAGCCTGAAGATGAGCCAAGGCTGCTGGTAGGTACTGATGTTCCTTTGGACAGGGTGACTGCAAGGGCAAAGGTGAGTGGTAGTACCCAGGCTGACGGTGAGGCACCACTGTCAGAAGATACCAGACTTTCTTTGAAAGGGGAGCTGAGAAAAGTCACAATGATAGAGTTGAGACTGGTTCAGCTCTCAGACCCTACATGACAAGGCTTGAGGGAGGTAGCTAGCCTGATGCTCAAGGAAAAGGAGAGTTTGTATACTGGAACAAAGGGTTACTGTATAGAGAGTGGACCCCTGAGGGAGGGCTAGAAGGTGAGGTAATACAGCAGTTGGTAGTGCCTGGAGCCTCCTGTCTGGTACATCTAGCCATAACCCATGACATTCCTTTTGCAGGTCATATGGGTATAAAGTGTACCAAGAGATGTATTATGCAGAACTTTTATTGGCTTGGGATTGCTAGGGATGTAACAGGGTACTGCATGGCCTGTGAGAAATTTCAAAAAGTAGGCAAGGCAAGCAAAGCTCATTTGATGCCTTTGCCTGTGATTGAGGAGCTGTTTCAGAGGGTAGCTATGGTTATTCTGGGGCCTCTGATTACCCCGAGTTCCACAGGGAAGAAATATATTCTAGTGGTAGTAGTTTATGCCACTAGATACCCTGAGGCAATAGCTCTGTCCTCCAATGAGGCAGATAAGGTGGCAAATGCTTTGCTTGAGATTTTCAGCAGGGTAAGTTTCCCAAAAGAAATACTGACTGACAGAGGTGCCAATTTCATGTCTGACCTACTGGCTTGTCTGTGGGAGCACTGTGGGTTGAAGCACCTAAAGACAACCCCTACCATCCCCAAACTAATGGTCTTGTAGAGAGGATGAACTCTACACTAAAGAATGCTATGGGCATTTGCAGACCAGTTTAATGGAGAGTGGGACAAATATTTCCAAATCTGTTGTTTGCTTACAGAGAGGTACCCCAAGATTCCACAGGTTTTTTCACCCTTACAGTTGCTGTACGGGCATAGGGTGAGGGGGCCTTTAGATATGATTTTTGATGAGTGGGAGGGTGAATGTGAATCCCACATGGAGTCTGTTGTTGCATATGTCCTAAACATCAGGGCAAGGCTTAGGGAGCTCATGGGCTTGGCCAAGGAGAACCTAGCAGGAGCCAAGCAGCAGAAATAGGTCTGGTATGGCAGGAATTCTGGAGTCAGAGAGTATGCTGTGGGACAGCAGGTGATGGTGCTCATTCCTGCCAGACACAGTAAGCTGCAGGCAGCTTGGGAGAGACCCTACAAGGTGGTAAGGAAGGTCAGTGATGTTAACTACATGGTAGAACTGCTAGGCAGGAGGCAGAGGCACAAATTGTACCATGTTAATGTGATGATGCCTTACCATGATAGGGAGACCGTTGTGCTGAGTATTCACAGTGGATGGCAGGAGGAGTCTGAGGGGGATCTGGTGACTGATCTCCTCAGTGAGGCTCATACTGACACCTCAGTGGAAGGGGTAGCAATGTTCCAGAGGCTATCCCCTACCCATGTTCAAGAAATCTGAGCAGTATTACAGGGGTTTGGGGACATCTTCACTGGGAAACCAGAGTGCACCCACCTGGTGCAGCACCATGTGGATACAGAGCCCCAAAGACCTATCAAGCAGGCCCCTTACAGGGTGCCTGAATGAGTCAGACAGACTCTGAGAGAGGAGATAAAGGAGATATTGGAACTGGAAGTAATCCAGGAGTCGAGCAATCCCTGTGCCTCCCTAGTGGTGCTGGTACCCAAGAAGGATGGCAGTAGCAGGTTCTGTGTGGACTACAGAAGGTTAAATCGTCACACAGAGTCAGATGCCTACCCCATGTCTAGGACAGATGAAGTCTTAGAGAAGCTGGGTGGGGCTAAATATCTGACCACCATTGATCTGACCAAAGGCTACTGGTAGGTGCTCTTGACGCCCAACTCTAGAGAGAAGGCAGCCTTTGTGACTCCTTTCGCTTGTATGAGTTCACAAAGATGCCTTTTGGGATGAAAAAATGCCCCAGCAACTTTCCAGAGGCTGGTAGATCATATCCTAGCAGGTGCAGCAGATTATGCCCTTGCTTATCTGGATGAATTTGCCATCTACAGCCATTCCTGGCAAAAGCACCTTCAGCCTGTCATCTGCCAATCCCAGCTCTCCCTGCTCCATTCACCCACGTTACACTCTGGTTCACTATGCTCCCCTACCCTATGCCCATTCACACCCATCCCTGCATTCATTACACTTATAACTAACTAAGATTAGTTAACCTCAGACTCCTTCTCTGACCTTCTTCTCCTCACCACAAACTCCTTTAACTCTATTGAACAATGGTTCTCCAATAACCAACTCATCCTGAATACTAAAAAGACTAAGCTTCTAATTTTCTTAACAAAATCTCTCAAACATCTCAAACCTAGCTTCTCCATTACATCCATTGACAATACTGTCATTAATGCAGAAGCACACACCAAATTGCTTGGAGTAATCATAGATAACCAACTCAAATTTAACCTCCATGTCCACCACTGCATTAAAAAAAACATCAAAAACTTGGGTTACTATACAGAAATAACAACTTTCTCACAAAAGACTCTAGACTTACTCTTGCCCATGCCTTCCTTTGTCCTAGTCTTCTCTACAGTTCAGAAATACTAACTTACTTACAAGCCTCTCTTCTTACCAAACTAAAATCCACCTATAAAAAAGTAGCAAGATTTGCTGCTAACTGCACTTTAGAGACACACCACTGCCAATCCCTCAAACTCTTAAACTGCCTAGAGTTTCGCCACCAACTTCTTTTCTCCAAGTGATTCATTCCATCCTAACCAAACCCTCTGCCTGTCTGTCACCCCACTTATCACACACTGTACCCCATCCAGAACTCTCAAAAGCTTAGACCAACAACTTCTGGAAATCCAGAAACCCAAAAAATCTATAGACTTAAAACCTCTATAGCTACAAATCTGCCTTAGCCTGGAACAAACTACCCTTGCACATCAGAAACATAGCCCATACACATGGATTCAAAAAAGCACTAAAACAACATCTACTTAAAACCTAGACCTGTCACTGCAGTAAGTCTAAAACAAATCACCTTCCCTAATACCACTTCTATCCTTCACTATCACTTTACTAGTATCTACTATAGCTTCCTTATTACTCTCAATATTCACTTAGCTACAGTCTTTAACTATTGTTCTATTAACTTCCAAACCTAGTCTTCACAATACTGTTTCTCATCTTACCTGGCATGACAAGATATAACTACCTCCAACTTCTTCTCATACTTTTGTACTTAATAACTTACCTGAGTGTGCAGAAATAAACCCAATGTGTTTTACTTTTTTGTATATGCTTGTGAGTAATTGTGAATTTAATCTAATTATATTTTTATAAGGTTAACATGGTTTTCAGAAATATTAACAACTTAGGAAACTATTATTGAATTCAAATGTTAGAAATTTGGTTAGTTTCATGGAGATAGTCTTGAAATATAATTATTTCTTTTTTGAAAATTAATATTTTCATCGGGTGGCAGGTGTAACTGTGGGCATGGCTTGTGCCCTAATTTATGCAAATACTGTATTAGCAGCCTGGGAAGAGAAGAATGTGCTCATTTCTGAAGTATATCTATTATTATAATATATTTTTGGCTGATATTTTTTAATATGGAAAGGTACATTAGAAAAGTTTGAAAACTGTATTACTTCTATCTCACATTCAACTGCTTTCTTAAAATTTATTCATTCATATAGTGAAAGATTTATTAACTATGTGTACGTACTGATTGCCGAAAACATTGTTATGATAAAGTTTATTTAATGTGTGTGTGTATATATATATATATATATATATATATATATATATATATATATATATAGACACACACAGGACAGAAACTTTTTTTTTTAATTCATATTTTCATTTTAACAATAATTATCCTTATTATAAAAAAGAATAATGCAAAGGGGCAACTTGTACATCTGTTATGAATAACAACTGAGGAAGATCATTTTTATTTTGAGGTTGACAAACTTTTAAATATATTCATAGACAGAGGGTAACCTAGCAATCTCTTGAACAAAATTAAAGAAGTAGTTTGTTATCTGAGATACACCAAATTTCTACCCATTTAAAGGGGCAATAGTTTTGTGACAATGGAAATAGCCATCTGGCAGGACGATTATATGTTTCAGTATGTTTTTACTGTATTCCAAGTATGTGGATAAAGTTAAGAAAGTAATTAAGAAGATTTGTAATTTACTGTTTAATCTGGAGATTAAAGCCAAGTTAAGGGATAAGCCTTTTATGGTGTTTAGCAGGGCAAAGAATATCAAAGACAGCTGGACAGACTGGATCCTGATAATGTTAAAATGAATAGAATGCCCAAATGTGGACAGTGTAAGTACTGTAAGTATATTTTGTATGGTTTGCATGTTACCGTGTTTGGGTTTGACAGGTCTTATTGAATGCTAAGAATACTACAATTGTGAAACAAGTGTGGTGATATACCTGGCATCATGTTTATCTTACGATAGTTTCTACAGAGTAAAAACAGAAAAGCAATTAAGTATAGGGTATATGAACACTGCTAGGATATTAAGGATTCTTTGTTCTATATATTCTTTGTTTCTCTATGTTCTTCGTTATGTAATTACTTTAAGAGGTTTATATTTTTATATTGGTAAAAGCTGAGGAAAGCTCAAGCCGTGCAGCATAAGAGGAGATTAGAATATAGAGAACAGGTCTGGCAGCTTAAATTAAATATTGCAAACAGACCAGGATTTAATGAACTTATTTATATCTCAAGTGTATTAAAATTAAGATCTTCAAAATTATAGTAATTTAAAAATAATTTTGATAGAGATATTTGTATAATATACAATATTTAATAGTGTTGTTGGGTGTATATTAGAACATCAACAGCTAAAAACAGCGAACACCCTTACCTCGACACAGCTTAACTGAAAGTACTAAATCTCAAATGGCCAGAACAGTGATTTTTTTTCCCAGGGAAAAAAATCTCTGGGTCAACAAAAAAAACAAACCGACAGACAAAATAAAGTGGAGGGCTTTGCCCCCAAACCCCGATGTGGGGGGCTGTGCCAACCACACACCCCCTACTAAAATATACCAACTCCGAGATCGCACTACAGTGGAGGAAACGGCAAACTACTAACAATGGCCTAGAGATTTTTTTTTTCCTTAGAAAAAAAAATCACTGTTCTGGCCATCCGAGATTTAGTGCTTTTGGTTAAGCTGTGTCGAGGTAAGGGTGTTCGCTATTTTTAGCTGTCGATTTTCTAATATAGACCGTCCCAGTTTATGTGTTTTAAACATTTTGATCTGTTGTTTAACATCATGTGATTTTTATGAAAAGTTTTAAATGGAAATTAGGATAGATTCATTTTGATTCTGATGATGTTGTAATGTGTTTTTTTTTTTTTTTGGACAAAAATTTAATTGTCTTTCAATCTTTAATTGTCAATTAAAGATTGAAAGTGTGGAAATTTAGCTTGTAGTTTAGTGTATTTTCTTTTCTAAGAAGCTCTTCTTTGATGACCAAGTCTCTGTCGTGTTTAGAGGATACTTCTATTTTGTACAATTTTTGTTTCATGGTATCTCCTCAAAATCCAAAGACATCATAGTCCTGCTTTATTCCTTCCATGTTAGATCCTGAATGCTTTGAAATTCTTCAACTAAACATAACTAGTGTAAAGGAAATACTTGCTGTGGAGACCTAAACCTATACTACCATATCAATATACCTAAATAGTGTTAGAGGTACATAACCTGACATATTCCACATTTCTGGGATGGACTACCCTTACATATCAAGCTGAGTACTTCCTTAGTAATTTTTAAAGCCATTCTGGATGACTGGATGGGTGATTACAAATTTTCATCTGGGATATGTGTGGAAAATCAACTTAATGGCACATTGTTATCCTCCCATCAGTAAAGGGTGATGCAGTTGAGTTTCTTGATGTTCTCCTTGGCCGCAAGCTTAGTAAGATCTCAATAACCTATATAAATATAAATATATATATATATATATATATATATATATATATATATATATATATATATATACACACACACACACATAGATACATGGTTACATGCAGGACATTGTGATGTATTCAGGCCATCAGTACATAGATTTCATAGATAAATACTAGGGTAGCTGCCCTTGTGCGTCATTTTAAAGCTATCTTGTTTGTCTTTTCGGCTTTTCCTGGTTAGGGGTCGCCACAGCGGAACTCCGGTCCGCTAATGATTGGCAGTCGACTTTTATGGTGCCGAGTAGTCAGCCCGATGCCCAACCTTCAGCAAAGGCACACCCATTCACTCATGTCTTTCGGAGGCCCCTCGACCAAAGCTATCTAATTTCCCTTTTTGAATTAATCTATCCCATTGGGTTATAGATTGACCTTACTCATCCCATGGTCGATATAATGAGAATACCATAGATAATTTGAGGAGACCCATGTATGGGATAAAGCATTTAGGAGCTAACTCTGCCCATCAGTAGTACAGGCAGCAGTCCTGGGATAAATGTTCTGTTTGCCATACATAGATCCAAGTTGCAAATGAATATGGACAGGGATGAACTTTGTTTTATGTGGATTGGGAATCTATTCCAGAGCAGCAGTATCCTCTGTGAGACATACCTGTGACTCCAAACCATTCTTTTGATGTTGCAAAACAGATTTAGATACCTGGACTATTTCTGATGTTATTTGACTTGGTGATGTACAGTAAATCCAACAATAATGGGTTGGAGGATGCCTAACACAGGTCATCTCTTAACAGTCTCTGGGTCACCGAGTAAAGTGAGAGGGCTTTGAGTCAGTCCATGTAGGACATCAGTGTAAGAGCTGGCATAAAGAAAATAATCTTTATTTTTAATACTGCCAATCCTTCTTTATCTTTGTTGTTATTATAGATTACACTTCTGATACTGGTTCGACTTAATGTTTACTGTCCTGTATCAGGACATGAACAAGACATCCAGTCCAGGATCACCACTATTTACTGAGCTCTACTTAGGCAATCTCTGAACACTGCTTGTGTCAAATCACCTTTGCATGCTGTCAAAACTGTAGCACATCAGAGCCTGCTTTGTCACAGATGCTGTACAGTATTTTGAGATTGTGCAACTCAGAGAAGAAGGAAAAAGTAAATTTCTCATTGTTGACACTTTTCCCTGCCTTTGTAGTTCATGCAGTCTCTCAGATGATATATATAGATACGTAGAGAGAGAAAGAGAGAGATCAACTAACAACAGGCAATCAATCAACTGATTAATTGGAATAAATGCACTTTGATTGAATTATTTAAAAAATAATTAAAACAAAAAATCTCATCAGAAATAAGAAAATAACCTAGGGTCAGTTCTCCATATTGAAACAAGAGAACTGGAGAGTTAGAAAGGAGCAAAGAATATTATGGGCAAAGGGATGTACTGTAAGCCAAAGAAAGAATCTATCAAAAGTAAAGGAATCATGAACTGCAGAAATCCTAACAGTGGGCCTTGCTGCTGGAATTTATGGCATAGTTTATTAATGTCTGAAATCTGAAAAACAATATTCTGAAGAATATGAGAAAATGCAGGTTTGATGTTCTTCCTGTATCATAGCAGGATCATGCTCAGGTTAAGGGACTCGCCAGTATTAATAATTCTCTACTTCAGTTCTTGTCATTATAATACACCAGAAAGAATGCTTGTCTATTAGTAACTTTATCCAGCACCAGCATTGGTAATATTTACATGCCTTCATATTAGGAGCAAAAATTATAATGTACACTTCAGAAGTAGTACCAGTCTTATCAAAAACATAAGGACCATGGAATGGCCATCCAGAGCATTCCCAGAATCTTACGCTGACTCACTAAATATGGAAAACACAGCTACGAAAGCCACTGTGAATTTATTTACTTTGGGTGCTAGAAAGTGAGCTTGTGGTGAAACTGCTATTGGCACAGTGGAAGCTTTAACATGAGATTGCAGGGAAGTGGATAGTGACTAGTTCAACACAGGGTGGCAAACATAGAAACTTTCCTTTATGTATTAAAAGTGGAAACATTAGATTCTAATTCATTCCCCACTGGAATTTCAGATAGAGATAGAGAAGCTTCCACTGATATATCTGTAGTGGGAAATTAAAACTATGATTGCCATGTTGAATCATCTCATATACCGTAACTGTAAGAAGTACATGGGAGTTTCTGCAGTTGTCTTGGTCAAATTTCCCCTTGTCAGTAAAAACACTGACTGAGGTTATCTGTATATTCAATTAATAGACTCTACTCAGTTAAGAAATAAAAATAAACCAATTAAGATACTTCCTCTATATCCAGATATAGTGCTCCTGGGATATATAAAAAAACGAGTTACAAATGCAATGAGAAATAGAACTTAAAAAAGCTAGGACACTTTCTTTGCTCTTGACTATTTAGCAGGACAAATGTCTGTGTCATGCCAGAGCGGAATCTCATATTTTGTGCAATTTTACAATTATAAAATCTTGCTACTCCACTGCTATTAAAGGAAATCGGGGGTGGGAGTGGGTGCTTGTACATTAGGTTCAAAGGGATCTACCTGTTTAACAAATGAAATTAATTAACTATAACTGCACTGCTGGAAGGTATGAAAGGGAGCTGAAAAAGCAGTAATAAGAACTTAACCTGATTTTTGCTGGGACATTTTCTCTGACTATTTAACATGACAGCACACTTTCTGAATATGATCTTCTGTGTAACTCCGCATCTGTAAAATGTTACTACTACTGCACGTTAATCAAAATATCATGTCTATGTGAATATGTAAAAAAAAAAAAGAGAATGTGATTTAGGTATATGAGTGACTCAAACTGAGTCTCAGTTTAACAGACTAGGGTTACCACTATTTGGACAGTTGTGTCCTTTGGGGAAAAAAAGGTAAATGTTCTTAGACAGTAGGACACATAATTCCAAAGATTCCTATTACAGTCACATAAAACTATTATTTTGCACCTGTAACACCTTATTATTTTAGGAAGGAACGTAAGCAAGTCAAATTCTAGAATGGTGAGCTTTTATTTTTGGAGAAAATGGTGAAGTCCAGTCCTTTGCATTGCATATATGTATGGTTTGTCCTGAAAATACTTATGCTTCCATAAAAAATGTTCCATTTTGGACACCTGAAAAAGTGGTGAGTATAAAGCAGAGGGACTACTGATTACTCCTAATGCATGCAGTTAAATTTTTACTTATTTCTTTCACTGTGGAGTATTTTGGAGGCAGAGATATGGTTTTGTTATCCAATAACAGCACAACCCAAAAGATAAACGCACTATGTGCAAGTATTTCTTGCCTTATTATGCACCAGAGCAAAATCAGGCATTAAACCACACCTTGTTTTTTATTCCTTAATTGAAATACTCAGAGAGAGTGGCTGCCTACTTGTTATGAGCTAGTAAAAGGCTGGCTTGCAAGCACAGTGGTTTGTCTCAGACAACACTAAATGATGTCTGCAATAATTATACAGTCAGTGATGTTACTATATAGTTGATGAAGTTATTTCCACATTGCTTTTCAGAAGAGCTTTGCAAAACGAAACAGTAAATAGCAACCTCAATACACAGGATAATATACAGGGGAAAACTGATGATATTACGAATGGCTAAATAATAAGATACTTTTTTAACTTATATGGTTTCCTGTGAGGAAAAATAAAGATACTTTGGACCTCTGTGCAATCAATGTAAGAAGTCTAAATGTCAAATATGATTGATTGCTTTTCTATTATCTGAAGGGGTTGTACATACAGCAATAATAACTGAGACTTAGTTTAATGCTTTGTTCACTACAATAAACTTTTCTAGATATGATGGCTTCTATGTATATAGAAAAGATAGAGACAGTGAAGTCTCAATCCACACAAAAAATGTTTTGGGGCACAATTGCATTTTAAAAGTGAAGATTATGAAGTTTTATCTACTTGTCTTACAGATCATGGTAAACCAATGATTATTTCTGGATTTTATAGACCACCCACTTTAAATGATACAGATACTATATTATGGGTAAATTACCTTTTTAATGGTATTTCTGGTTATAATTCTGTTTATGGAAGTGACTTGAATTTGCCTGGCATTAACTGGCTAGATGTTTCTTTTCATCACAAGAGGTTATGGTGTCTAACACAACTATTCTAAATCATTTAAGCACTTCAAGACCATGCTTTGGTTAGGTGTAATATTAAGTGGGTGGTTCCCATTCATTCTTATGGTAGTATTCAAGAAAATAATTACTATAGGGATGACTTTGCCTCTGTAAATAACTGTTTAGAAAACTGTTTTTGAAGAGAAGTTGTAACCTGAATATAAAAGAAATGTGTGGATAGTTTTTATGAAAGACAATCTCTCAATAGAGGTGATTGTACCAGTTAAGAACATTTCTCAAGCAGTTTCTGTAAATAAGCCCCATTCTTGTCTTATCTGACCAGTAATCTGAGACATGCAGTCTGTAAGGCATTCTTTATCATTGTCCATAAAATGTGTGAGGATATTAAATGACAATAATATATAGTTAAAGGCACAGATAAACAAAATAGAATTCCTGCTGTAAAACAAAAAGGAATATGCCAAAGAAAACACTGACATTGAGAAAATTCTTTAATAATAACAGCAAAGCTTTCGGGACTATACCCTTCTTCAATACTACAAACATTTCAAAAATCAAAGCAGTTAAATTTAAATAGGAGCCAAACCATCACATGATTGCAGCCAGCCAACCATGTGGTGGAAGCAATTAAATTACAAAATTGGAATAAATAATTAAAAAAACAGTACATAAAATCCAAACTTTAAAATTTAGTAAATTGTAACCTCACTAAAATTGGTTTTAGAGTTATAGCTGAGTTACAACCAGGTGAGTGGTCAGTGGCAAAGTGCAAAATCCATTCATATTCCTTCATTTCTAGGAAGTTGTTAATATCACCACCTCTCATAGATGCATACACCATATCTATCACCCTGAATTTAAATCTATGGGTATCTCCACTGGTACTAATGTGCTTATATAATGCATTATTTTATTTTTTCTCATAATATCGGATTTATATTCAATAATGCACTCTTTAAGCTTCCTAGTGGTCTTACATACATAAAAACAAGAACATCAGGTACAGGTAGCTAGGTAAACCACATTAGAACTAACACAATTAGCTGTAAGCTTAAAAGTATATTCATTTCTTGTAGAGGGATGAATAAATCTCTCACTTCCTTTACCATAGATATCGGTGCAACATGTACAATTCAAACAGCTAAACGTACCAAGCCTTGTACTAACTTGAGGAATTTGTCTACCAGTAAAGTCCATATAACATAGCTTATTTTTCAAAGTTCTCATATTCCTATATGAGAAATAGGGGTGGGCACCCAGTATATTACTTACTTCTGGAGACGCCATCAGAACAACCCAATTTCTCTCTATAATATTTTTAATAAACTTAGTTTTAGTATTAAACATTGTTACATATCTAATTTTAACTATATATTTTCTAGTTTTACCCAGATTTATGGTAGATCCATCTTCTATTATAAAAATTGGTTTAAGGGTAGTGTCCCTATACCTCATAGTTTTATTCCTTAATTCTAAAATCAAGGATGGGTCATAGTCACACTTCAAAAAATCAGTTTGCATTTCATTAAGTTGTTCCAAAAAGGTAGAATTCTCAGTGTTAAGTCTACTGGCTCTACTAAATTGTGCAGTTACTATCCCCTTAAAAACATGGGATGCATGCATGCTACTCTTGTGTATATACTTACCAGCATGTACATCCTTTTTATGTATACTTGTATTAATAGCACCATCTTTCAACTCTATGAATAAATCTAAAAATACAACCTTGCTTTCTGAATATTCCATCTTAAACTTTAAAAAACTATTCATACCATTTAAATAATTAATATAATGACAAAGTTCATCTGATGTTCCTTTTCAAATAAGTAAGCAGTCATCCACAAAGCACTGATAAAAACAAACATTATGGTTTAAAACATTAAAATCACTACAAATATATTTTGTTTCCCATTGGTGAAGAACTAGGTTAGCATAAGTATTAGCGACAGGTGTACCCATTGCTACATGAGTTAATTGTAAATAGAATTGGTTATTAAACAAGAAAATATTAGTAGTTAAAACCAATTCCAATAAATAGCAAATATTTTTTACTTGTTTAGCTGGTAAGGACGCTTGCCTAGTCAAAAATTCTCTAATTGATTCAATCCCATAGCAGTTAGGGATGACTGTAAATAAAGATGAAATATCTAAAGTCACAAATAAATAATCACCTTGATGTAATTCAGTAACATGTAAATTATGGTACCATGTTCTTAATTTAATAATAAAATCAGTGGTATCTTTCAAAACATTATTGCAATTTGTTAAATAATGGTGCAGTTGTTTTTGTAAATATGTAGAAATAGGCTCAGTTATCCAACCATTGCCAGAAACAATAGGCCTCATGGGGGGTTGCTCCATGGATTTATGTATCTTTGGAAGACCATAAAGTTGTGGAATAACTGGGCAAGGGACTGTAAAAAAATGAAAAAGATCAAGGCCAATGTCCCCATTGATCTGTAATTCATAAATCAATATATTAACATTACTTATGTATTTTTTAACATCCATTGCTGTAATACATTTAAAAGCATTCCTATCTTCTAATAAAAATAACATAGATTCCACATATTTATTACGGTTCATAATCACCACTGAACCCCCTTATCTGCCTGTTTAATTACAATATTGTGGTCTGCTTTCAGCCTTCTTAAAGCTAAAAATTCATCATAACTTAAGTTATAAAATTTATTTTTACTATGGTTAGAATATAATTTTCTAAAATCAGCTTCACATAAGTCATGAAATGCGGTAAGCACCAGTAAACTTAATGGTATAAAAGTACTTTGTCTCTTACAAGACACAGATGGATTAAAGTCCGAGTCTTTAAACAATATTTTCAGATTAACATTCCTCACAAACTGTTTTAGGTCAGTTAACACAGTCACAAGGTCATCGGTAGTCGTAGGGATATAATTAAGACCTTTCTGTAGCAGAGAAATGTGTGAGGCCTCTAGTATAAAATTAGATAGGTTAAAAATACCTGGTATTATCAATGAGTCACTTTCCCTTGGCCCATTGGGCTCTCGTTCTTCCGTTTGTTTCCAGTATAGTTCTGTTGCTGTGGAGAACTGCCTCTCGACTTGCTTCGTTTGTGCACTTTCTCCGGGTAGTTTAACAGAAAATGCTTCTGAGAAACATTTAAAACCATCTGATGGCTTTTCCGGCGTTCTTTACTACCATCTTTATCCCAATGCCATTGTTGCATTAACTAATTGTGCTGTGGTATCAGTCTCCGGCGTGTTTGATGTTACAGAAGCAATGGGAATAGGAGGTGTAGTTATGGGCAAGTCAGGTGATACAACAGAGGAACCAGGAAGTGATGTTATGCCATGATTGTCATGGTGTATGGATGTAAATCCAGGTTCACGAAAATGATCCAGCTGATCTAAAGATTTATGTGAACTGTAAATCTTTTTTGTACTATTAACAGGATTTTGCTTAGGCCAAGAAAAGATATGCCCCTTCTGGAAATCTGTAATGTCCCTCATTATTTTACATTTTTTCGTCACCTCTAATCTATCATCCAATGCTTGTAACCTATCAAGCATATGTTGATAAGTATTCAACATACTGGTAAAACATGACATGGACATTAATTTATTCTCCATAGTGATAATTTCATCTTTCAAATCATTTTCATTTTTTGAGAAAAACTCATTCATTAGAGACATGTAGTCAAGGCTTAGCTTAAGATTTAACTGTTGCCAGCATTTAAATAATTCTGGATAAGCATTGCCATATGATGGCATTTTCAGAATTCTTAAGCCTCATGGAACAATACTTAAATCCAGGTATGCTAGAAAGCTAAACTTTTGCCATTGCAAATGCTTATAGGTACCTACTTTTCTCTCCAACGGTTCCAAATTTCTGTTAAAGTCCATTGTAGTATCTGTATCCATGGACGTAGATGCACCAGTAGATCCAATAGCTCCAGACATTAAGTTGAGAAGTGGATTAGTCTCCTTCGCTAGAAGGGACTTAAGAGAAATAGTTGTAGTTTCCATCAGAGTGGATAAACTGGCTGAAATAGCTCTCAAAACAGTTCCCAACAATGCAGCAGAAAGACAAAAGGCACAGATAAACAAAATAGAATTCCTGCTGTAAAACGAAAAGGAATATGCCAAAGAAAACACTGACGTTGAAAAAATTCTTTAATAATAACAGCAAAGCTTTCGGGACTACTCACCTGGTTGTAACACAGCTATAACTCTAAAACCAATTTTAGTGAGGTTACAATATACTAAATTTTAAGGTTTGGATTTTATGTACTGTTTTTTTTATTATTTATTCCAATTTTGTCATTTAATTGTTTCCACCACATGGTTGGCTGGCTGCGATTATGTGATGGCTTGGCTCCTATTTAAATTTAACTGCTTTGATTTTTGAAATGTTTGTAGTATTGAAGAAGGGTATAGTCCCGAAAGCTTTGCTGTTATTATTAAAGAATTGTTGGGTACATATGAGCGTTTGCAATGGCAAAGGTTTAACTTTCTAGCATACCTGGATTTAGGTATTGTTCTATGAGGCTTAAGAATTCTGAAAATGCCATCATATTGCAATGCGTATCCAGAATTACTTAAACGCTGGCAACAGTTAAATCTTAAGCTAAGCCTTGACTACATGTCTCTAATGAATGAGTTTTTCTCAAAAAATGAAAATGATTTGAAAGATGAAATTATCACTATGGAGCATAAATTAATGTCCATGCCATGTTTTACCAGTATGTTGAATACTTATCAACATATACTTGATAGGTTACAAGCATTGGATGATAGATTAGAGGTGATGAAAAACGTAAAATAATGAGTAACATTACCGATTTCCAGAAGGGGCGTATCTTTTCTTGGCCTAAGCAAGATCCTGTTAGTACAAAAAAGATTTACAATTCACATAAATCTTTAGATCAGCTGGATCATTTTCATGAACCTGGATCTATGTCCATACACCATGACAATCATGGTGTAACATCACTTCCTGGTTCCTCTGTTGTATCACCTGACTTGCCCATAACTACACCTCCTATTCCCATTGCTTCTGTAACATCTAACACGCCGGAGACTGATATCACAGCACAATTAGTTAATGCAACAATGGCGTTGGGTAAAGATGGTAGTAAAGAATGCCAGAAAAGCCAACAGATGGTTTTAAATGAGTCTCAGAAACGTTTTCAGTTAAACTACCCGGAGAAAGTGCACGAACGAAGCAAGTCAAGAGGCAGGTCTCCACAGAAACAGAACTATACTGGAACCAAACGGAAAAACGAGAGCCCAATGGGCCAAGGGAAAGTGACTCGTCGATAATACCAGGTAGTTTTAATCTATCTAATTTTACTCTGGAGGCCTCACACATATCTTTGCTACAGAAAGGTCTTAATTATATCCCTACGGCTACCAATGACCTTGTGACTGTGTTAATTGACCTAAAACAGTTTGTGAGGAATGTTAATTTGAAAGTTTTGTTTAAAGACTCGGATTTTAATCCATCTGGGTCCTGTAAGAGACAAAGTACTTTTATACCATTAAGTTTACCGGTGCTTACCGCATTTCATGACTTATGTGAAGTTGATTTTCGAAAATCATATTCTAACCATAGTAAAAATAAATTTTATAACTTAAGTTATGATGAATTTTTAGCTTTAAGAATGCTGGAAGCGGACCATAATATTGTAATTAAACAGGCAGATAAGGGGGGTTCAGTGGTGATTATGAACCATAATAAATATGTGGAATCTATGTTATTTTTATTAGAAGATAGGAATGCTTTTAAATGTATTACAGCAATGGATGTTAAAAAATACATAAGTAATGTTAATATATTGATTTATAAATTACAGATCAATGGGGACATTGGCCTTGATCTTTTTCATTTTTTTACAGTCCCTTGCCCAGTTATTCCACAACTTTATGGTCTTCCAAAGATACATAAATCCATGGAGCAACCCCCCATGAGGCCTATTGTTTCTAGAAATGGTTGGATAACTGAGCCTATTTCTACATATTTACAAAAACAACTGCACCATTATTTAACAAATTGCAATAATGTTTTGACAGATACCACCGATTTTATTATTAAATTAAGAACATGGTACCATAATTTACATGTTACTGAATTACGTCAAGGTGATTATTTATTTGTGACTTTAGATATTTCATCTTTATTTACAGTCATCCCTAACAGCTATGGGATTGAATCAATTAGAGAATTTTTGACTAGGCATGCGTTCTTACCAGCTAAACAAGTAGAAAATATTTGCTGCTTATTGGAATTGGTTTTAACTGCTAATATTTTCTTGTTTAATAACCACTTCTATTTACAATTAACTGGTGTAGCGATGTGTACACCTGTCGCTAATACTTATGCTAACCAATGGGAAACAAAATATATTTGTAGTGATTTTAATGTTTTAAACCGTAATGTTTGTTTTTATCAGTGCTTTGTGGATGACTGCTTCCTTATTTGGAAGGGAACATCAGATGAATTTTGTCATTATATTAATTATTTAAATGGTATGACTAGCTTTTTAAAGTTTAAGATGGAATATTCAGAAAGCAAGGTTGTATTTTTATATTTATTCATAGAGTTGAAAGATGGTGCTATTAATACAAGTATACATAAAAAGGATGTACATGCTGGTAGGTATATACACAAGAGCAGTATGCACGCATCCATTGTTTTTAAGGGGATAGTAACGGCACAATTTAGTAGAGCTAGTAGACTTAACACTGACAATTCTATCTTTTTGGATCAACTTAATGAAATGCAAACTGATTTTTTGAAGTGTGGCTAAGACCCATCCTTGATTTTATAATTAAGGAATAAAACTATGAGGGATAGGGACACTACCCTTAAACCAATTTTTAGAATAGAAGATGGATCTACCATAAATCTGGGTAAAACTAGAAAATATATAGTTAAAATTAGATATGTAACAATGTTTAATACTAAAACTAAGTTTATTAAAAATATTATAGAGAGAAATTGGGTTGTTCTGATGTCGTCTCCAGAAGTAAGTAACATACTGGGTGTCTACCCCTATTTCTCATATAGGAATATGAGAACTTTGAAAAATAAGCTATATTATAAGGATTTTACTGGTAGACAAATTCCTCAAGTTAGTACAAGGCTTGGTATGTTTAGCTGTTTGAATTGTACATGTTGTACTGATATCTGTGGTAAAGGAAGTGAGAGATTTATTCATCCTTCTACAAGAAATGAATATACTTTTAAGCTTACAGCTAATTGTGTTAGTTCTAATGTGGTTTACCTAGCTACCTGTACCCGATGTTCTTGTTGTAATGTAGGTAAGACCACTAGGAAGCTTAAAGAATGCATCATTATTGAACATAAGTCTGATATTAGGAGAAAGAATGAAAATAATGCATTATATAAGCACATTAGTACCAATGGAGATACCCATAGATTTAAATTCAGGGTGATAAATATGGTGTATGCATCTATGAGAGGTGGTGATATTAACAACTTCCTAGAAATTAAGGAATATGAATGGATTTTGCGCTTTGCCGATGACCACTCACCTGGTTATAACACAGCTATAACACTAAAACCAATTTTAGTGAGGTTACAATATACTAAATTTTAAAGTTTGGATTTTATGTACTTTTTTTAATTATGTATTCCAATTTTGTCATTTAATTGCTTCTACCGGATGGTTGGCTGGCTGTGATCATGTGATGGTTTGGCTCCTATTTAAATTGTACTGCTTTGATTTTTGAAATGTTTGTAGTATTGAAGAAGGGTATAGTCCCAAAAGCTTTGCTGTTATTATTAAAGAATTTTCTCAATGTCAGTGTTTTCTTTAATAATATATATTTGTCAAGAAATGAATGGGAGGTTGGATGTTACTGAACAAAAAATGTGAAATGTGTGCTGCTTACTAACATTTAAAACCTCGATACAAAGTATACAAAGTATAGATGTAATTGTAAGTCTAACCTGGCTGAACCACCTACTGGAGGTAGGGGAGTCTAAATTGTTGTTGTGTTTTCCTTCTCCCTAGCAGTAATCATTCACAGTAACAATCCATTAGTAACAAACACTGAGAGAGTGCCTGCACTATGTTTACATGTGCAATATGGAGCCAAGTATTTGGGATTCAGCATTTCTAATGAGTTCACACATTATTTGCATCTTCACCATGCTCACAGCCCTGAATCTACACTATAAAAAGGGAACCATGTAGCTAGGGAACCATGAAGGTCAGGAGACTTGTTTATGTGGATAACACAGAAGATGATATTACTTTGGAATTTATCTGCACAGAAGACTACTGATCTTGATAAGGTATGCTTGCATTTTTCAGCTATATACTGTATATGCTGAAATGTCAGTAGGAAAAATCTGTTTATATATCACAAATGTTATTTTCATCTGTATGCATTTCTTAGAAGTGCAATGATGGCATAGGCATGTTTGTCAGGGCATTTTACTTTCTCAGATGCACAGCCTTATTAACTGTCATCACAAGTACCAATGTTACAACTGTTTTTCTCTGCAAACTCTTCTATTATTATTTCCACAAAATTTAAATGTTCTCTGTTGTCAATGACACGGGGTTGTTAGCCTTCTAGGATGGACCATACACACCTCTAGGAGAGTGCTGGTCACAGGTAGACATGACTGGCAATTGCTTAAAATGTAATGTTCTGTGTTAAATCTGTACACGTTTCAGGGATGGTTTATTTGATAGCACTTTTAGAATTTTACTGATGGTTTGTTAGCAAAATGTGTAATTTGCCTGTTGTTTTGGGGGTATCAGAGCAAAGTTGCATTTCTGTTTTGCCACAAAGAAAATTTACTATTGCTACTCTCTTTGTTTTGGATCCAACCTTCTTTTGTGTGTGAATGTAATATGATACAACCACACAATTCTTTTTTTATATTTAAATATCTTGACTGTTTTATATTTCTCCAGTGGGTAATAGTGAAATACTACCTTTTATGTGTTTTATTGAATCAGGACTTCTGTTTATGTGATACTCGTGTATTTTATCCTTCTTTTGTGTTTTATGTCACCTAGGACTATGACACCCGGGCATCCCAATCCCTGAACCTCTCCCCTTCAGTAACGCTGAAAAAATGTCATTGTGGAAGCATTTAGGCATCATGGTACCTTTCTGCTTGAGAGGGGACATGGGGATATGTCTGTCAGAATGCAAATTTGGCACCAGATAGTTGCTGATGTGAATGCAGTAGGTGGCCAGAGCAGGACATATGATCAGGTGCACCACAGGGCCACTGACATGATTTCATCGGCCCGGTGGAGAGCAGCTGCAGTGGGCCATGAATGGATGGCTACTGGGGAGTAGCTGCTACAGAGCCACCACTGACACTAAATGAAGAGTTCCTGTCCACTTTCAGGGATCCAGTCAGCTCAATGGAAAGTGGTCAACAGCATGCAATTTACATTGGTAATGCTGTTTCAGGGAGGACAAGTATGTCCTAGGATGAGCTTCCTGGTAGGCTTACCCCTCTCAATTGTTAAATACTTCTTGTATAGTAGAATATTGACAGCAATACTTATGTTCTGTTTAACATTAAATTTGTTTGGGGAGGAGGGAATAGATGTAGATTAATGTAGTTAATAACACATTCTGTTTGATCACACATGGGCTAAGGGTGGATGTGTCATCCATGTTCTTGATAAAAGTATCACTAATGTACATATAAAGAGCAAAACGTTTTAACCTCCAGTGTTGCTGTTCATTCTGATGATGATGTCCTTACCTTTTGCTTAACTTCTTCCAGGGCTGTCCAGCATAGGGAGCCTACAACCATCTGCACATGGTAAGCCAAACGTTTTTATGTCTGCACTGATGAGCAGTTCAAAAAATAATTAGTTTCTGATGTGGCTGTCAGGACTGTTGTGTGTATTGCTGTACTGCCTGTAATAGTAGCACCACTGTTTGTTAGCATATATTGCATTATAATAATATAGGTATTTATTTGTTTTCCTGTGTTTGTTGCTTATTATCACAGGTGATCCTGACCGTGAAAGTGCGGGACTCCTACCACCAGATGGAAGAGTATCAGCAGCCTCTGATGATGATGGCGGCCAAATAAAGACACAGTCTGGGGGTGCAAAGGTTGAATCTGACACTGAGGTTGACATTCAGCCATACCCCATAATTTGATCAGACACAGCCAGTAGGACTATGCCAGCTCATTCCAGTGAGCTCTCAGATATTGGATAGGTGCAGGGTGAGACACTCAGTCAGGACAGTGTGATTACTGCAGCTTCAGTGCCTGTTGGCTCTGACCATATCCAAAGTGTAGGCAAGATGCCATGCAGGAGGGTTATTAGGTGTGCTCAGAGGAAGCCTACTGTCCATCCTCCACTGGATCCAGGTGTGTCTTCCCGTGCCACTCAACATATGTTAAGAGCCATCATGGAGGTGCAAACACATTCCAATAGGTCCTCCAGAGAAATGCTTAGGGTTGTAGATGTGGCACAGGCTGACATGTGTGACTGCCTCCACCATGTTGCCGATTCAATGGATTGGATAAATGATACATTGGAATGGGGAGTATTGGTGATTCATCATCTGCTGGGAGGGAGATGGCATCCACGTGTGTGAAGGTCAGTCACATCATCTGATGTTAGCCGATGTGGCCATGCTTGATCACACTCTTATAGTGGCACTTCTTCCACTACTGTGTTAGTGATTGAGGTGTCCACACCCAGATGTATCAGGCCATGGGGTCATGGTCCTGGGCATCCTCATAAGGGGAGTTCATCCAGCAGTAGTGCATCTGACCATGGGAGTGGATGTGCCAGCGCATCTCCTGGCAGAGCCAGTTCTTGTGGTCAGGTACAAAAACTATGAACCTCTACCTCTACCATGCATGGCTCACACCTGTCCAACATACCAAGACATAGACCTAGCACAGAGCTTGCTTTTGTTCCTGCAGACACTCACACACCAATTTCACCTTGAGGGCTCATACAGATGCACACACAAAAGATACATGGTTCACCTGTGAAGCTTAAAGCTCATTCTGTCTCACTGGCCATTTGCTACTTTATCCAAATGTCTGCCTGCTTCTCTTTCTTACTTACACACACTCGCTTACCTTTTATGTCAGCCTAGGCTTCCTGCTCCCCCCCATACACACAACACCCTGTGCAAATGACAGAACACACACAATCAAAATTGGTGACTCCACCTCCACCAGTAGACCCATCACCAGTGGAGTACCACAGGGGTTTGTGCTGGTCCCCTTACTGTTTAGCATCTATTTCTCAGAAATCCAGGCTGAAGCAGATGGCCTTTAGCTCACTAAGTTTGCTGATATTTGCAAACTGGGAGCACTTATTAAGTCCCCCAGTGATGTCAACATATTACAAGAAGGGCTAACACAAACAAATAATTGGTGCCAAAGACATGGTCTAAACCTAAATGCAAAAAAATGCATTATTATTCCCTTTCACAAAACAGAATTCCCTACAGATTACAATATTGACAGCACCTCCTGAGTTCCAACCCAGTGGTCCAAGACTTGGGAATATAGGTTGATAGCAATCTGAACTTTGACCACCGAGTTTTCACAGTGGTAAGGAAACCTTCTATGGAGTGCACCTCATAAGCAAGGGCATAGCATCCAAGTCAAGAGAAGGTATGATTCCACTGTATTCAACTCTCATCAGACCACTAATAGAGTATAATGTACCCTTTTGCATGTACCTCACCAGACACCTGCAGCAGCTGGAGAGACCTCAGAGGTTCCTGTCTAAGAAAATACAGGGACTTCAAATGATGACCTCCATGGACAGGCTGAAAGTCCTGTCACTTTACTATGTATCTTATAGGCTGCTTAGAGGTGACTTGTGCCTGACCTATAGAGCAGTCTCCAACCCTGCCCTAATGGAAATGCTGCACATCCACAAGTCAAATTGCACAAGAGTCGCTCGCTCTAGGGATGTCAGCCTAGCTTGTGACATTAACAGAACATGCTGGCAAGACAGATATGTCTCCCAGAGACTAGCGCTTCTCTGGAATAGACTTCCCATTCATGTAAAACAGTGTTCCTCAATAACCCTATTCAAATGCATCCTAAATAATTGGATGGGAGACCACAAATTCACCATTGGGGTGGCACCCATGTCCCTCATGGACAGGGGTAGCCAGTGTTGATCAGTGACCCACTCTGTTCATAAATTTGTTCTGCGAATTACCCAAAAAGAACAAATGGGGATACTTGGGATTAACATGGCTATGCTTGTAAAGGCCCTAGGGTTGCTATTTTAGAAACCTCCTATGAACCTATGAGGATAACTGTGCCATATCCTTGTTTTCTGTCTTTTGATACATAAGATTTGTATCTGATACTCAGGGTGCATAGCTGACCTACTGCTTAGTATATCTACATTTGTGATGTTGTTTTACTAATTGTACTCTTGACATATTTTGGTCTTAGAAAGTTAGACAGTTGACAGAATCAAACGAGTTTTTTGCATCAGTATTTTTAATAATCTTCTGAGGGTTGTGAAGTCTGAAACTGAAGTGTGTCTCATTACTTTATAACTTCTCTCTTTAATGATTTTCCACTACAAATGTATGAGGCCAAACTGAGCACATTTGGTGACCATTAGTACTTTTGAGAAGTATAAATGTGTGAATCTTTGATGTCTGAGGTCTGTTACTTGATAGAGGACAAATCACCCACCTTTTACTTACTTACATTACCAAGTAACAACATGCAAGGATATGCCATTCATTCGTATCATTACATGGTTCTGTTTTAACACTCCAGGTTCAACACTTACCTTGTACAGCAGTTGCTACAGTTTTAGTTCAGGGCTGAATCTGTCAGATGCTAGGAGTATACAACCATTACATGGGGAGGTAAAGATTGTGAGCATTACCTCGTATCAACGTATGTGTGTAGGATGAAGGTTTTAGCCCATTAGGTGGTGAGTGAGTGTGCTATGTGTTGCCTTTAGCCAATGTGAGGGCATACTGAGCATGCCCACATCTGCCTACACCCACAACAGCTGCTGCTTCCTCCTCTCACTCCTCACCTGCATGTGGCTGTGGTGACCTTGCCACTGGTGGTGGGATGTGTACTGCTAACACAAAAGCAAACATATTAGTTATAGGTGACTCAATTGTGAGGCACACAGATGTACCTCTCACCAGGTTGGATAAGGAAAAGGTCATGGTCAGCTGACTGTCAACTGCCAGGATCCACCACATCACACACTCACTCAAGTCTCTCAACAACAGGCACTATTATGACTCTGTCATAGTCTACACCGGTGTGAATGACGTGAGATGTACTTCACTGGATTATATGAAGAGAGAGACATGAATGAGCTCTCTGATTATGTGTCTCAGGCAGGTATGTCCCTAGCCTTAAGCAGCATTTTACCTTTGCCTAGGATGATACCTCAATACAAACATAAAATGATTGACTTCAACAATTGGCTTAGTTTCTGATGTCATTCAAAGGGGATCCAGTATCTGTCAGCTGGGGATGACATAGTCAACAAACCTCAATGCTTTGCCAGAGATGGACATCATCTGTCACCCCTGGGATTTAAGTTACTGGCTAAGGCTCTTGCCATCCCTATAGTGCCTTTTTAGGCAATGTCACAAGAACAAAATTCCCAACGTAAAAATACCCTCTAAAAATGTATTTTATTAAAGTTCCAGCTTCAAAGTATTCTGAGCCTTTGTGGTGGTTTATCTGTGGACAAAGTTTGTGTTTTTTATACTTTCGTGTGGTTACCCTCTAAAAACAACCTCAAGGTTATGCTGCTAAATGCTAAGAGTCTAAACCAGAAACTGAACTCACTGGAAGCAGTGCTCGCCCTGGAAGATGCTGACATTTGAGCAGTCACTGAGACCTGGTTTAAGACTGCAGAGAGCACCCCAGCTAACTAAAGGAGGTGGTATATCAATATTCATTAAAGATGAATACACCAATAGATTGGTTAAACAGCACAATTCCCTTGAAATACTTCAGGTGCAATTGACTGTAGGTAAGACCCCTTTTCAGGTAATTTTCAGCTATAGGACCCCCTCCATGAATCAGGGCATCCACTTAGCCTACTTGGATCTACTTGAGTCAGTCAACATACAACCAAACACCCTGGTTTTGGGTGACTTTAATTACCTGTCCATAGACTGGATAAATTATATGTGTCCTAACTCACTTGCCCAAAGGTTCCTGGACTTCTTTAACTCCAATGCCCTGGACCAGCTGGTTGACACACCCGGGGCTCAAAAATCCTGGACCTCATGCTCACGAACGTGGGGGACCCCTGCACCACCCCAGGTGTGTGGCCATCCCTGGTGAGACCTGACCATAAATCAGTCTAGCTAAATAATTATGACACAAGACCCCAAGACCCCCCCCTTTAGCAACAGCTAGACTAAAAAAACTTCAACAAGGCCAATTACAGCCTCTTAAGTGACAGCATAAATAGCTTCATAGCCCCCCCAATGGAACAGACACCTATGCTGAGTTATACACCAATGCTTTATACAAGCACCTGTATTGTATAGACTCTGCCATACCTAATAGAACCAAAGCAAGATCTTCAAGGAAAAATAAACCTGCCTGGTGGACAACTACCATTAATAGGCTATACAGTAGGAGAAAGAAGTTGCTGTCTAAGAGTAGTAAGGAATGGTCACAAAACTGGAAACACTCCCTTCTCAACTTAAACAGGCAACTAAGACTCATAGTTAAGTCCTCCAAAGCTAACTATGAATCTAAATTAGCTTCCCTGTGATGATAGGAGTTACTCCTAGCTATGCCATGAGAAGTGGGGCAGTGTATGTGCAACATATGCCAGCACAGCTAGCTGGAATTTAGTAAAGAATTATATGTCATTTGTGTATCAAACTGATTTATACAGATGCTTATGTTTAAAGATGTATTTGTAAAGTTGCTTGTGATAAAATGTATCAACAGTGTGCCCTGCTGGAAAGAAAAATAAATGTGCATGCATTATTGTAACTGAATTAAATGTATATGTTTTAACAGGGGATACTAGAAGGTGAAGAGGTTAATCACAATCCAATTGCAGCAAACTTCGAAAAGTAGTTGAAATTAAATTAGGCCATATAGATTGCTGTCAGCCGGATTCAATAAAGCCTATACTACATGTACACCAAGTGTACACAGTATGTATTCAGTAAAATTCTTATCTCATTTTTTTGTGCTTTCTAGTCACTCAGAAAGATTACATTAAGTGTACATATAGTCTGTAGTTTGTGATATCCTTTATGAATCCCTGTCAATATTTAAAGCTGCAAGAATATCAGTAGGAAAACTAAAATTGGGAGGAAGAAGGTGTGTGTTATGTCTGTGTTGTCTGTTTACTCAGAACATTGTACACTTAGTGTAGGCTTTATTGAATCTGGCCCTGTATTTTACAGTTCTGGTTGCAATCAGAGACAAAATGTCTGAGAAACTATGCATTAGGAAGCTTTCTTTATTGTCTCTAGCAGGGAGGTAATTGCTACTCTTGGAGGGTAGAGGTTTGAAATTGTTTTACGACTTCCAGGAGCAGCAGCAGATCTGAGCAAAGCTCTATCTGTGTTTATAGTAACACATAAGTGCTAAATCCAGACAGCTTCTAGCAATGGGAGTTGCATGGAAACCAGAACTCAGAAGACCAGATGTATGTGATGTCATTCTGAATGGAAATAATATCTTAATGTTAAAGGAGACTGAAGTCTCAGGAACTGTCTATTTTTTAAACCTAAGAAGAAAGAAGGAACACTCACACAATTCATCTTGGCTTGCGCTAGTAAGTGACCAGGGACTGGTACTCTTTAGATTAGTCAGGAGAATATAGTGAGAATAGTTAAGTATTGTTCCTCTGTAACTGTATGAACCTTTCCAGCTCTGTTATCTTTAATATTTTCCTGTGAATGAAACTCTGGTGTTTACTGTAAATAGGAATTTAGTATTTTCATGTTCTTTTATTACTTATTATCAAATATATTACTTATAAACTTTTCATTGTGACTGGGCATTCTAGAAAAATATTTATGCTTTGAGAGTATTTGCACATATTTATTTGGTGATAACTCTGGCCACTCCTGAAAACCTTGCTGCTAGTCAAATTACCATTTGTATTAGTATTAATTGTACACAGTATAATTGGTTACCCTTGTAAGAACCTTTAAGTAGCTGGCAAGGGTTCTGGTGGCAGTGATAATTACCTTATAGTCTGAGCAGAAGGAGCACAGAAGGTGTGTGTGTGTGTGTGTGTGTGTGTGTGTGTGTGTGTGTGTGTGTGTGTGTGTGTGTGTGTGTGCAAATCAAATCTCAAAGAGTGTGTGTATCAGCTGCTTGGAGCAGGGACACAAGGCGCTGGTTTCACAGAGAGGGTGTTGGAGAACTTGGCTTGGAACCCAGGCTATGGAATCAGCTCTAAAGCTGTGCTAGTGGGTAGTCTTATTGGGGGTCTGAAGAGAGAAAGAGAGGAACCAGCCCCATTACTGAGCATGTTTCCTGTGTGCTTTTAAGGGAAATTGTGCTTGATGCAGAGAGGTCTGCATCTGGAAGTACTGAGTGTATCCATTTGTATTCCAAGTGAACATCCCTGTGCAGTGTCAGTGGTGAAGATTCAGGCTTCTTGATTATTGGCCCAAAGCAGGGACTTCACATTCCCTAACTAAGGATAACCACAAGGCAGTCTTTAGTTATATCTGTAACCTCAAAGGTAAGGTCCAGATTTGTGCTGAACCCATAGTTAATGGTACTACATATATAGAACATGTGGATATAGCAAATCTACTGGCTGACAGGTTCAGTGAATACTTCCCTCCCCGCAACATATACCCCAAAGCATCCCTAACACTTGTCCCTCACCTAGTATCTCCAAGGAGAAGGTCTTATATGCCCTCTCCAAGGCCAAAAACACAGCCTCTATGAGACCAGACAACATCCCGGGCTGTGTTCTACATGAGTTAAAACAGGAATTAGCATCACCTTTGGGCACAATTTTCAATCACAGCCTAAGCACTGGCTGCATCCCAGTGGAATTGAAAAGAGGTACCATCATTCCTTTGCACAAATGAGGTTCATCCGCAGACCCCAGGAACTATAGACCCATTATCCTGACCAGCCTTATCTGCAAGGTCATGGAATGAATCATTATGAAGCTTTTAACAAAGATACAGGAAATCTCCAAACGCTCGACCCCACCCAGTTTGGCTTTGTCAAGGGGAGATCATGCCTGTTAAACTTGGTGGACGTCTTCAAGACAGTCACCAAAGCCCTAGATAAGGGCAGATCTATACATACGGCCTACCTAGACTTAGCAAAGGCCTTTGACGCAATCCCCCACTCAGGAATCATTAATAAATTCACTCAGCTGGGTATCAACCCATATATTGTCAGGTGGGTTGCAAACTGGCTCACTGATAGAACTCATATGGTCAAAATAGGGGACTGCACCTCCTCCAGCAGACCTGTAACCAGTGGTGTTCCACAGGGATCAGTTCTGGGACACCTACTGTTCAGAATCTACTTCTCCAAATTACAGGCTAAAACTAAAGGACTGTGGCTAACAAAGTTTGCTGATGACTGCAAACTGGGAGCGATCATTGAAACCCCTAGTGATGTCAACATCCTGCAAGAAGGTCTTACACAGACTAATGACTGGTGTCAAAATCATGGTCTTAAACTTAATGCAAAATGCATTACCATCCCCTTCAGCAAGGGGGATATTCTTGTAAACTACCACATCAATAGCAATACCCTAAGCACACAGTCAGTGGTGAGAGATCTGTGCACACAGGTTGACAGCAACTTTAACTTCAATCACCATGTGTTCATAGTGGTACGAAGGGCATTTTATACTGCTCATCTCATAAGTAAGGGGATCGCTTCCAGAAAAAAGTAGTTATAAGCCCCCTGTACTCTTCCCTCATCAGGCCAATAATAGAGTACAATGCTCCCTTTTATATCTTCCTTTCCAAACACCTGCAGCAATTGGAGAGACCACAAAGGTTCCTTACAAAGAAAATTCAGGGTCTTCAATATCTGTCTTATGCGGACAGACTGAAATCATTGTCACTTTACTCTGTGGAGTACAGACTACTCAGAGGTGACATGCACCTTGCATATAGATCAATCTCTGACCCAGCTTTGATGGAAATGCTGCACATTCACCAGTAAAATGGCACACAGGTCACTCACTCAAAGGACCTTAACCTGGTATGTGATATCAAAAGAACTTGCTGGAGGGACAGATTTGTCTCACAGAGGTTGCCCCACTTTTGTTAACAAGCTTCCTATTCATGTTACACAAAGCCCCTTGTTGGCCCTATTTAAGCATAATTTGAACGATTGGATGGGTAACTGGAAATTCACCCTGGGGGTTCCACCTGTGGTCCCTCTTTTACAAGGGCAATAGGTGCTGGTTTTAGTGTTTGCTTGAACTAGACACCCTTAGGAACACAGGTTGAACTTGGCTATGCTTGTAAGTGCCCTGGGGCCGTTAGCCTAGTAACCCCTATGATCCTATAATCCTATGATCATTCCTCTTGTTTACCCTACTGAAGGTTCATAGGTTCATAGGCTGGTACTAGGCTATCGGCTCTAGGGCCTATACCAGCCTAGCCATAACGATTCCCTGGATATTTCTTCCCACAATATTTACTTTCCTGGACCCCTGTCTAGCAGGGCGACTGACATGATCCCCGGGATGAATTTCCTATCTCCCATCCAGTCATCAAGGTTCCTTTGAAGAGGGCCAAGGAGGTGCTCTGCTTGACATGTATGGGCAGTTTATTCCAGAGTATGGGGAGTCTCTGGGTCAGGAACCTATCCCTCCAGCATGTTTTGTTCATTGTGATGACAAGGTATAGATTCCTGGAGCATGTGGCTCTGAGGGATTGGGATTTCTTTATGTGGAGCATGTCCAACAGCTCAGGGTTTGACATGGCCTTGTATGTTAAGCAGAGATCACCTCTGAGTAGACGATATGCTACAGAGTATAGCTGGAGTTTTTTTAGACGGTCAGCATGTGGCATCTGCTTTAAGCCTGTGATTCTTTTAGTGAGGTATTTCTGCGGCCTTTCCAGCTGTTGCAGATGTCTTGTGAGGTACATACCAAACGGGGCATTATACTCTATAATGGGTCTAATGAGGGATGAGTACAGTGGGACAATGACCTTCTTTTTTCTGGATGAAAAGCCCTTAGTGATGAGGTGTGCCACATAAAAGATTTTCTGACTGTTTTGGCGATGTGGTTATCGAATGTGAAACCACTGTCCACGTGTGTCCCTAAGTCTCTCATCACACTTTCAATGTTTAGTGTACTGCCACCTATGTGGTAATTCATGGGTACATGCTTTTTTTCCAAAGGGGAGAACTATAAATTTCTTGGCATTAAGCTTGAGCCCATGGCTCTGGCACCAGGCATCTGTTTCTGTAAGGCCCTTTTGTAGAATATCTACATCATTTGGGGATTCAATAATGGCTCCCAGTTTGCAGTCATCTGTGAACTTTGTTAGCCAGAGTCCCTTAGTGTTGGCCTGTACTTCAGAGAAGTAGATGCCAAACAAGATTGGTCCCAGGACTGAACTCTGAGGTACTCCACTTGTCACTTGTCTGGAGCTGGATTTGGAGTTGGCTAGTTTTACAGTCTGGGTTCTGTCAGTAAGCCAGTTGGCAACCCATCGAGTGACGTAGGGATTTATGCTCAGCTTAGCAAGTTTATCTATGATTCCAGAGTGGGGGATGGTGTCAAAGGCCTTGGCGAGGTCCAGATAGGCTGTGTGGACTGCCTTACCCTCATCCACAGCTCTGGAGACTAATTCAAAGAAGTCAATCAGGTGCAGGAGACAAGATCGGCCCTTCACGAACCCAAACTGGGTGGGGTCCAGTGTTTGAAGGTTGCCAATGTCTTTGTTTATAAGTTCCATGATAATGCGTTCCATGCCCTTGCAGATCAGGCTCGGACTGATGAGATGGTATTTCCCGGGATCCAAGGTGGATCACCCATTGTGGAGTGGGCTAACTGTAGCTGTGCACCACTCAGTGGGCATGAAGACTGAGGTGAGGCTATGATTAAACATGACACTTAGGTGTGGTGCCAGTTCATTCTGTAGTTTATGAAGTACACAGCCTGGGATGTCATCTGGTCCCATGGATGCTGTATTATTAGCTTTGGAGAGTGCGGTTTCTACCTGTGTGGCCATGATTACCGGAATTTGGCAAACTTTTGGTATTGAGATGGGCCCTTTAGGGGGTGAGAGGGGGGTGAAGTTGGCAGTAAATCGATCTGCCAGCATACCGTCAATATCCTTGGGATCAGTATATTTAATGCCATTCTGTTGTAGCTCATAAGAGATCTGAGCATTGCCATTTAGATTCCTGACATAACTATAGAATGCCTTGTGGTTGTCTTTGGAATCTTTTGCAATTTTATTTTCGTAACTAGCTTTTGAGGATTTTATGAGGGATCTCAGCTTCTTACTGATGCTGGGGAGGGAGATTTTGCATCCTGGGATTTTCCTCTTTTCTGCAACAGTTTCTTCCTTCTGTTGTATAGTTTGTTTATAGCAGGGGACCACCAGATTGGCTTCCTTTTTTTGGAGAAGAGCATCTTGGTTCTATTTGGGATGGCACAATTCATGCACAAGTGGATGTGCTCGTACAGTGCCTTAGTGTAGGATTCAGCAGTCGAACCTTTAGATACCATCTGCATGGGTGTCATGAAGTTTGTCACTTCTGACTTTAGTAGCATGAAGTTGGCTTTGGAGAAGTTTTTTACAGAGGTTTCCTTACTGCGGTGAGGGGGTGAGATGTGGATGTTAAGGGTGATTTGCTTATGGTCAGTCCTGACCAATGAGGGGGTGACCACTGGTGTGGAGCATCTATCTCCCATGTTGGTAATGACCAGGTCTAGGATATTGGAGCCCCTGGTGGGACAATGGATTAGTTGATCCAGGGCGTTGGAATTTATGAATTCCAAGAACCATTGGGAAAAGATGTTGGTACCCGAGTAGTTTTCTCAGTTAATGGCAGGGTAGTTTTTCTCAAAATTTTTTTTATTAATTATATGAATAGCAAGACAATTAAAAGATTATACATAACAAGAAGGCATAAATGAACATATAACAATTTATCTAATGATAACAACCTTCATGAGATTTTGATAAGTTATTTAGAAATAAAACATACACCATATGTACACTATATACAAGTTAGGCAACCTGAGAGAAAAAAAAAAAAAAAAAAATATTTAACATTAACTATTTAATATGTTTAGAACCTTTTCTAACACAACCTTTCTAATAGCTTTTTTTTGGACTTCCACCTAAGTATCTTTGAGCATCAATAAATTTAAAAGCCATTTTCTGGAAAGTAACCCATTTTAATTTAGAACGATCAATCCAATTTTGTATTATATAAAGTTTTAGTAATGAGCAAATAAAAATGATAACATGAATATCAACTTTTGAAAGATGAATCAATGGAATATGTAGAATAGCAAATTCCCACGTCAACGTGGATTTTGATATCCCATTTTCTGCAGTCTGACTTTCAAAGATGTCCACAATCTGTGAGAAAAATGACAATACCATAGAATATGAAGGAGGTCTGCTTGGGGATGAGAACAGCATGAACACGAAGGGGACTTATTTGGGTTAAATTTGTTTAATTTGATTGGGGTAAAGTAGGCATCATTATTAATCATTAATTGTGTGTATGCTAATTTTTTAAAAGGGATAAATTCCTTAGTGTGTCTAATAGCCAGGACTTTCTGAGATTCTGACAATTGGGAATTATAATTCAACCACACATTAGATAAAAGACAGTTGTGGTCCATCATTAAAGAATTAATTAATTTATATGAGTTTGAGAGCATTTTATCAGATGATGAAAGTATTTTGATAATCGTGTTAAGGTTTTTCAATTGTGAGTCTATGGGGATCAGAGATACAAATTTGTTTTTAATTATTGCTCTTAGTTGTGTAAGAATTGGTGAGTAATTCCAGTTTACTTTCAATAACTTACGCCAGTCAGATAAAGGCAAGTCAAGATATTTCAAAACATCTCCTACTTTTATATGTTTAATTAAAGGATAGTTTGTTAAGTTCAAAAGTTTATTGTCCAATAATATATTTGGGTTTAGATGAATTGGCTGAACATGGTGCAAGATCTTTTCTAGTTTACACATTTTGAGTAAGGTTTGGAAATCTCTAATCTTTTGTTTAAATACTGTAGATATATTTTTAATAAATAAACTATCCAGAGAGATAAAGGGAATAGCTTCAGGATTTAAATTATTAGAAATGACATAATTATACCATAATTTTATCCATAAAGAGTGATTTGGATAAGAAGTGTTATTGAATTTAGAGATAGTAAGAAGTTTATTGGATGAGACAATCAAATAATAGAGATAAAGATTAGGTAAACCCAAACCTCCCTTGTCCTTCGAAAATGCCAATCTAGAATAGGAAATTCTAACAGATTTAGGGAACCATATGAATTTTGCCAAAGCTTTATTTACAGACTCAAAAAATTTTTGAAATTATCTGATCAGATGATGAGAATTGGTAAAGAAATTTAGGCAGAATATTCATTTTAATAATGGCCACCCTTGAAAGAAATGAAAGGTTTAGATGCTTCCATCTGTCCATATCAGACAATATAGAGTTCCATAATTTATTAATATTATTTTGAAAGGAAGATTTATTATTGTGTTCTAAATTGATTCCTAAATATTTTATATTATAAGTAAACTGAAAATGATCGTCTGGAAACAAAAAGATTTGTGTGCTAAATGATTTAAGGGAAAAATATGAGTTTTGTAGAATTTAAAAGATAGTTGGAAACCAAAGAAAAATAATCAATAGAATTCATTATTTTTCTGTAATCAGATAATGGAGTTTGAAAGTAGATTACTAAATCATCCATAAAAGCAGAGAAATGAATATTAGTATTAAGAATTCTAGGGATGTTATGAAAAGTATTTTGAGTAATAAACAATAGCAAAGGTTCTAAGTAAATGTTGAAAAGAAAAGGGGACAATGGACAACCCTGTCTTGTTCCTTTAGTGATCTTTATCTGAGCAGAAAATTGACCATTAATGTATAGTCTAGTAAACATATTCTTGTATAAAACTTTTAAAAAATTTATAAAGAATAAGGGAATATTAAAACATAACATAGTTTGAAATAGAAAGTTCCAACATACTCTGTCAAAGGCATTTGATGCATCTATAATCAAAGCATATATAGGGTTTGGATTTTTCTTAATGAGATGAAGTATAGTCTCTAAAGATAGAGTATTATCCCAAGCATGTCTCTGAGACATAAAACCTGATTGATCTGACGAGATAATTGAGGGTAAAATCTGTTTCAATCTGTTAGCCAGAATAGATGACAGAATCTTAATATCCATGTTAATTAAAGAAATGGGTCTATAATTTACTGGGTCAGATTTATCTTTATTATTTTTAAGAATTAAAATGGTTTTGGATGTGTTCCAATGAATATCTGAGATATCATTAACTCTTATATGATTGTAAACTTTAAATAGAAAGGGAAGAACTACCAATTTGAAAGTTTTGAAAAATTCTGGAGTAAAACCATCAGGTCCCGGAGATTTACCCAATTTAAGATTATCTATTGAATCCGAGATTTCTTGTACCGATATAGGGGTAGAAAGTAGTTTTTGCTGATTATCATTAAGTTTAGGGAACTGCAAAGAGTCTAAAAAGAGTTTTGAGTGATTATCTTTAACAGAATTAGAAGAACCTGAATATAACTCAGTGTAAAGAGAGGTGAAAAGTTGAATAATCTCTTCATCGGTATTATATAATCTGTTATTATAAGATAAAGATGTAATATTTGGATTTCTGAAGTTAACTTTAATAATTCTCGCTAACAATTTAGATGGAACCTGGGCCCACTCTGAATATGAAGCAAGTAGTTTTTGTTCAGCTAAGGAGAGGTTATTTTGGTGAAGCAGAATTAAATCTTTCTGACAATCAAAAATTTGTTTTTCTAAAGTAGCATCATAGTTCAGACTAAGATGATTTTCCAACGAAGAAATTCTTGATTTTAAGAATTCATCTTTCTTAAAGTATTGTTTTTTGAAAAAAGCAGCTTTACTAATAAATAAACCTCTTAATCTTGCTTTACATGCAGCCCATTGTATGTCATAAGGAATGTCTGATGATTCAAGACTATTCACCATTTCATTTAGGATTTCTGAAGCTTGTTTGCAAATATCTTCATTTGACAATAAGTTATTATTTAAGGTCCACTTATTAAACATAGTTTTATTTTTGATATTGGGTTTTATGTTCAATTTTAGTGAAATTCTTGAGTGATCCGAAAATAATCTGGGTTCTGTAGTAAAGTCCACAATATATTTTGAAATATAATCTGAAATTAGAAAGAAGTCTAATCTGGACCACGAATGATAGCACTTAGAATAATAAGTATATATATCATTCTTGTTTATATTTTTAACAGTGCGGAGGAGATCTATTAAATTATATTCTGTCATCAAATCATTTATAGCCAGAGTAGATTGAAGATTATAGGTGACAGTGGAGCGGGAACGATCAATTACAGGGTTTATAACTGCATTCCAGTCACCACCCACTATAATATGATGATCCTTATAGGATGCAAGAATATTGTAAATTTTTAAAATGAACAAATGTTGTGAATTACATGGGCCATATAGATTTAAAATTAATAAGGGTTTGTCCAAACCAGCAATAGAAGCGGTAAATAAGCACCACCTCCCTCATCATCAAATTTCTCATCAATAATATTCCCAATGAATTTTTGTTTAATGATTATAGCTACACCTCTGGAGTTAGATGAGTCACCTGAAGCTATAATCTCTTTGATCCATTTTTTTTTAACTCTTTATTCCAATCAATACGTGAAATATGGGTCTCTTGAATAAAACAAATGTTAGCCTGTGATTTAAAGATCATATGAAATAATAGTGACTTTTTCGCTTTATCTTGAATGCCTCTAACATTCCAAGAATCTAAAATTATGTCAACAGGCATATTCTACAAGTATAATCATTATTGATGCTATAAAAGTGAACTCAAGGTGCAAATCCAACACAACATTAAAAAGAAGAAGAAAAAAAATAAAAGAAAAAAACAGTCTTTAAGTATTCAAGCAAGTCATCAAATAACATTTGTTGAAAAAAAAAGAAAAAAGTTTTTTTAAGAACCATGAAATGTATAATAATAACCTTTATCCTAACCCTAGTGCCTACCCACCAATCCCCCTGTGATAAAGGAAGAGCAGAAGAACATGAAAAAAACATTGTAATTATAGATAATAATAACCTCAAGTTAGAATACAAATTACTCAAAGGAAGCCTAACATAACATAAAGTCCGAGTAATACTACTAAAAATATATACAAAATTAACTAATTTCAAGACGTCCAACATGCTTAATCCCTACTTCTAATACTAATCTAAAGCTCCTATCCTTAAATTGAAATTTATAGTGATTAAATGTATTTCCTCAAGTATTTCAAGAGAAAGAGAAACAAGTAAATAATAAATAAATCACACTCTGCTTAACTAGAACACTCTATCATAAGAAGTAATACAATTAAAACTGAAAGATATGTAAGATAACATATATAAGTATAACAAAACCAACTGGTAACATTATAATATAAGTAAATAAGCATAGCATTACTGAACTAAAGATAATAGTCATGCACTATCTACTGAACCTTCTTTAGTACTTTAGTGATAATTTCATTAATCAACATGACCATTAGTATGATAAAAGCACTAATACCTGTAGAATGAGTATTTAGTTATAGTTCAAATAAAGCAAAAAACAACTACCAAGCAACCATATCTCAAAATGAAAAACAATTCAGTCTGGAGATGCATCTATTAACTAGATAATAATAGTACAGGAACTATTCAAAATGAAATATTATAAGCTGTAAGGTTTTAACACTAGTTAATATACATGAATAAAGTATAATTATATTATTAAATAGTAACTTAAACAGCATCATATATATTGGACTGAATGTACAACAATGTGCATACATATAATTTTAAATCTACTTTTTGAATATTTTACTAATGACTCCGTTAGGTTATGTAGCCTTACTATTCTTCTAAGCTATAGATGTAACGTAGCAAAACAGCATGAAAAGACAAGGCTTTTAAAGTAAACATTTTGAACATCTAATTAAAACAGAAACAAGCAAGCTAAATGCAGTAAATCTAAGGGCTTAAATATATACATGTAGATTCAGCTAATCATATTAAAGATAGTTATTTCAAACCTTTCAAATAAGTAAAGGCTTTCTTAAACATAAACTACTAATCATAAATATCACATCCAGCCTCTGAGAAGAGAGAGAGCAGAGAATAGAAAGAACATGAAACTTTCATATGAACAGGTATACTTTGTAACATTTGTCAAATTAAACACTTCAGTATAATATAAAATATTGTATGAAAAAATATTCTGAATAGGAAAATATGTTCATTTCTTTACACATCCTTTAGAATTTTAATATATAAAACTAACCTGTTCATTTGTTTCCAGAAACATTTTCACTCTGCTTTATGAAAGTAGCAGCTTGCTTTGAAGTCATGCAGACACACTAAAAGTCACTGAATATATTATGTGACATGAATCTGTTTAAATTTAAAAAGCAACCTTCATTTATGAAGAGAAAACACTTTAAATAATAGCCAGATCTATTAAAAAGTTAGTGCTATTGAATACTTGTTGAAAACAAGCAGACTTGTGTATTTGAAACTGTCCTTCTTTCCTCACAAATGATGACATCACCATCCATCTCAGAGAGACTGTAGTGTGTGCATGTTCATGCAGAGCATCAGCTGGAACTCTGAGGGAAGATTTTCTTGCTAGAATGTTGAGATGGAATGTTTTTTCCTCCAAAAATCATTTAGCTTACACAGAAGGCTGTAACTCCAAAGCTTGTAGTAAAATTAACATATTATCTATTTACACAGCAAGCATATGTGAGAGAAAGAGAAAAAGTAAATACAGGAATTTAAATGCTTCTATTAATCCACACAAATCTAACAAGCATATATCCTGTCACTGCACACTGTCACACCAAATCCATCATGTGTAAATTACATGACAAGTTCTTAAGGTAATATAATTATGTCACACCAGAATTACAAATCATGTAACACAAATACTGTCAGATTAAAGAAAAGAAAAGATCAAACCTTATTGTAGTTCTTTAACAGTAGAATATTAAGATACAGCGTCAGGAAGCTTTTAAATGTTTTAAGAAAAATGTCTTTTGCATCTTTAGGATCTGAACATACAAATCTTTTGTCATTAGCTGTGAAAGACAAGGTATTAGGATATGCCATTTGAAATCTAATCCCTCTTTTATCAAGTCAGCACAATAGGGGCTAGTTTTTGTCTATTTAATTTGATCTGTGCAGGAAGATCTTGGGAAAATGATAGTTTGTGAGACTTCCATATGAATTGTTTCTTTGTTTTAGCAGTTTCTAGGATCTGGAAAGTGTCTTGAAAGTTTAGTAACTTAGTATAAATTAACCTTGGTGTGGAAGAATCTTGCTTTGTACGCAGTGCTCTGTGTGCTCTCTCTACAATTATAGATTTTGAAGAAGCTTCACAATTTAACAGTGTTTCAAAGATATTTTTAGTCACAGATAACAAGTTTTTATTGTCATAAGATTCAGGTAAACCACGAATAATGATGTTATTTCTTTGACTCCTGGCTTCCAGATCCAATATTTTAGCTTGTAAATCTGAAACAGTTTTATCTCTAGATTTAAAGTCACTTTCCAATAAGTCTGTTTTAACCTCCAAAGCTAAGATTTTATTTTCAATAGTAACAATACTATCGTTTATTTGCTTTAAAGATTTACTAAAGTCTGCAAACTGTTCTGAAAAGTTTTGTATAGCACTTTGGATTGGTTTTAATGCTATTTTTCGTTCTTCTAAAAGGAAATTTGAGCCATTTAAATCTTTATTACTTACATTAAAAGTTTCTGTAGGTTGTCCAGATGATTTCAGTCTTTTTGAACCTAAATCTTTTTCAGGAGAGAGCAGTGAAGTATATTTGGCCTTTGTAGGCTGAGTCTCCATGGAGTCAGATTTTGTAGCCATGCCCAGAAATGGAATGCAGTTAACAGGATACCAGGAACCAGGAACAGACTGGAGCAGTAGGAGTCCCAGCAGCAGAGAGACCAAGAATGCTCTGAGGTAAAATAAATCCCAGGATAATAATTCCAGAAGAAAAAATAATCCAAATGCGTAGAAAAAGATTTATAAAATCTTTTAGTATAAAAATTTGAGGAAAAAGGTTGATGTAAAGTTGTAAAAAAACCAAAAGTTAAATAGCTGTGAGGAGCTCAGAGAGTAAGGACTAGACTAGTTGGCGGCCATCTTGGAATCCTAATGGCAGGGTAGTTGAAATTACCCAGTATTAGGGTGTTTCGTTGTATCTTAATATTTTCCAGTATGTTTAGAAAGGTGTAGTGAGAATCTTGGGGCATGGTGGGGGATCTGTAGCAAGTTACAGTTTGGATTGCAGTCTTACCTAGTGTTAGTTGCACCTGGAGAATTTCAGATGCATTGTGTTGGGCAACTAGCCTGGAGGTGTGAATATCATTGGTGAATATGGACACTCCTCCACCTTTAATGTTTTGGTCTTAGTTTTGTGGCTGAAAAGTGTGGTAAGAGTTGTAGCCTGGTATTGCAGGGGTGCTCTCTGGAGCCTTGAACTAGGTCTCAGTTACTGCACAGATATCGATGTTCTCAAATTTTAGGAGTGCCTCGGGAGAGTGCATTTTGAGGTTTAGACTTCTAGCATTGAGTAGCATTACCTTCAGATTTTGCATGCTTATATCTGCTATGGTGGTGGTTTTGTCCTTTGAATCTTGTCTAAAAAAGGCACTATAGGGGTGGCAAGAGCTTTAGCTGGTAACCTGAATCCCAGGGGTGACAGGTGCAGACCATCTCTGGCAAAGCATCGTGGTTTGTCAATCATGTCTTCCCAGGCAGACAGATACTGGACCCCCTTTGAATGACACCAGAAGCTTAGCCAATTGTTGAAGTCATTCATTTTGTCCTTATACTGTGGTATCATTCTGGGCAAAGGCAGGATGCTACTCAGGGCTAGGGTCATACCTACCTGGGCCACATGATCCGAGAGCTCTTCCATGTCTCTTTTCATGTAGTCCAGGTAAGTAAGTCTCAAGTCATTCACTCCAACATGGACAATGATAGAATAATATTTGTACTTGTGGAGTGACTTGAGTGCATGCATTATGTGGTGGATTCTGGCATCCGACAGGCAGCTGACTGTAATTTTCTCCTTGTTCAGCCTGGTGAGTGGGGCATCAGTGTGCCTTACTATAGAGTCACCTATGACTAAAGTGTTGGGTACATTGCCTTGCCTTAGGGGATGTTGTTGGGTGGCACACTGGTGTTGTGAGCTATGTGTCACTTTGGTTGTGACTGGTGTTTGTTTGCGTTTCAGCTTCAGAGGTCCTTGTTGCTTGGGCAGGTTAATGTTAAGGGCCTCCTCATATGTGGGTTTAGTGTTGCTATGTGTGGGTGTTGATGGTGTGGCTTTTGAAGGGCTATGAGTTGCTTGAGATGTAGTGCAGATGTTAACCTTCTCCTCTTGACTGTCTATCACAATTGGCCGGAGACAGCTTTGCTTCCAGTTTGGCTATGTAAATGCATCTCTCACAGGTTATAGTGTTGGGTGGTAGGAGGAGAGGGTTGTCTGTGTACATGCGGCGGTTGCTGCATTGCCCCAGTATCCCCAGATTCACCAGGTGGACAGGAGAAATCACCAGAAGCTGACCCTTGGACATGCCTGTTTAGGTGTTTTTTTGTAAAGTACAAGAGCTGTTTTCCCTTACCTTTGCAAGGTACTTAGCAATTATAGGCTGTTTAGTACCTACAATTAATTTCTCCTTTTTGACAAGGACAGTTGAGTGCTTGTATCAGGTTTCAGGCTTCCTAGTGCTTTCCAGCAGGTTCTAGAGCAAGTGCTAGTCACAGGGGTTCATATTTTAGTGCTACTACTGAGAAACCAGCTAGTTCTAAGGGAAAATGTGAAGAGCAGACTTTCTGGCACCTGGAATAGTTTAACTGTAGCCCCACGGTGCTGCATGATGCGAAAAATGAGCAAATACACATGTTTTTAAGCCAGAAAGTTGAAAGGGATACAAATCAGCCCAAAAAGGCTAATAAAATTACAATTTCAGAGCTGGAAACCACTCCTCTAGTGTTAGATAGGCAGTACAATGCTCACCACTCCCACTGATAAGCAGTAGGACTTCCCTGTACCACAGCAAGGTCTGGATAGCTCTGAACACAGAAAATAAAGTCCTGAGACAAGCAAAGCCTGGGATCTGGACTATACTGGCTAGAAAAGGTGGGAAACGAGCAAACAAGATGATGTTGTGAAGCATGGCTCAGACAGTGAAGATTTCAGTACATGTACATGGATTGTACCACAGGTCTCCCCAGAACTGCGACTTCAGCAGCCCAAACACATTCTGTATGATATTTCTAGTTTGAGCATGTGCCTCATTATGGCATTCTTCAGTGTGTGCATTTGCAATGGGCACCATCAGACACGGTTCCAGTGCATAACCTGCATCCCTCAGTAAATGACCCTGTGGGATATCACCTCTAGTGAACATCTGATACAGTTGGGAAGTATGCCAGATATGCAAGTCATGCTAACTGCCTGGATTGGCCGCACACACATTCAAGATGATTCATTTAGCATTACACATAACTTGGCAGTTAATAGAGTGGAAACCCTTTCTGTTTATGTAGACCCTTCAAAGCAACCCAAAACAAATAGTGGGAAACAACCACATATAGTACTAGAGTGCTGCACACAGATAGGCTGAACTCTCCAAAACTGTGCAATGATAGGCTGAAAAACCAAGCCAATAAACAAAAACAGCACACAAAAAAAAATATCTGTGTGCAGCACTCTAGTATGTGGTTGTTTCCCACTATTGTTTGCTCCGGCTCTGTTGGGCTGTCACGCTTTTTTTATTTTATTATTTATTCTTTTTTTACTAGTCTTTTTCATGTTTCTTCCTTCTGAAAGCTGGGTTTTGCCCAATTTTTCAGTTGGCTTGTTCCCTCATTATCTGGCTTCTTCTTGGGTGCTCGCTCTCTAGCGCAATATGATTTTTGCTATGTATGCTGTTCTTGGTTATTGGCCTGTTTTTTCAGCCTATCATTGCTCATTTTTTGTGATTTTAACCTATTGGTGTGCAGCACTCTACTTTTATGTGTGGTTGTTTCCCACCATTTGTTTTAGTTTGATGTTCTTAGCTTCTGCTCTATTTGGCTTTTGTGTCTCTTTTATTTTATTTTATTCTTTATTTGGCTATTCTTTTTTGCGTTTCTTCCTTCTGGAAGCTGGGTTTTGCCAAGTTTTTGTTGGCTTGTGCCCTCATTGTCTGATTTCTTCTTGGGAGCGCGCCACTGTTGGTTCTCCTTTTCATTGCGCCCTTTTTGTTTTCGTGTTGTGTAGTATTTTTTCTTGGTTTTTTTTTTACTTTTTTGCATTTCCTCTCAAGGTACAGATTTTATGCCTTTTGCCTGTTTCTTATAGCTTTATTTGTAAATATTTTGAAACATAGCTTGCCGTTTTGGCAGTTTCTTCTGTTTTCCTTCTGCCATCCTATCAATATACAGTATGCTTGTTGTCTACCTATTAACTTTAGTCTGTTTTTCTCCAACACCATAGGATTGTACCTTAGTTTCTTATTTTTTATTGGGTCATAGTTTCAGCCTATCATGGCCCTTTTTTGGTGTTTACCACCAAATCAATGTACAGCACCACTGTTTTAGGTTACCCCCATTTTTATGTTTTTCCTTGCGATGGCTCTTTTGAGCTACCATAACAATTTCTTCCTATTACATAATTATTATAATGTAATCTATCTGTCTTTTTGAAGCTTATCCTGTTGTACAATGGAATATGGCCCCCTGCTTGTATTGGTACATGAATAGGGTTGCCACCTTTTCAAATGGCCAAAGTGGGACATTTTTGGTACAAACATCAGATTTTACAGGCCGACACATACCCACGGTCAGTACAAAGGATAGAACTTAATTTTTGCTTAAATAAAAGCTTATTCTTGTAGCATTTTAGTTGCTTATTCTGTTTCTTTTAACATTTAGGTATTTTAGATACAGAATAACTGTTTATGCAACTATTACATAAAATATAGGAAATAATTTTGTTCTAAAATCTCAGGACATTTGCCATTTTTACATTTTTTTGTCAGGACACAACTGCCCAAAGATGGATTGTCCCTCGCAAAGTGGGACAGGTGATAACCCTATACATGAATCCTTTTTTTACCTATCTTAGCTTAGTGTTTTTGATGTTATCCTATCAGTGTACAAGCTTCGTCTTCAAATCCATTCGATATAGACTACTATTACAATTTTCTGATTAGCTCACCTTGTTCTACCTATCATAATATTGTTTTCTTGATATCTACCTATCCGAGTGCAGAATCACAGTACTGTATTTACTGTATTACTGTATATTTAAAGACGTTCTAGCATCAATAAAGAACAAAAGCTTAGCTATCCAATTCACTTTGGTATCCTCTTCTTTTTTCATTTTTTACTTTTAGTTTTCAGTATTTTAAGAAGTGTGTGTGTGTGTGTGTGTGTGTGTGTGTGTGTGTGTGTGTGTGTATATATATATATATAGCTATGTATAGATAGATAGTTGGAGATATATATCCCTATCTATCTGTCTGTCTCTCTTTCTCCCTCTCTCTACATATATAGAGATAGATAGATAGATAGATAGATAGATAGATAGATAGATAGATAGATAGATAGATAGATAGATAGGTTTCCTATCACTTAGTAGGGGCTTACAAGCTTGACTACTGGAAACACCAAAACTCACCACCAGAATACAGAATACTGAAGATACACCGTGTCGACTGCAACTTCATGTCCTGAAAACACTCTGCTGCTCTGGACCCAGGAACAAGTGCTAACATGGGCTCAAAAGTGGGCAAAGATGGGTTTTGAAATTTCTGGTCTTCAGTTTTCTGACCTTCTGTGTCTCTCTCTATATATTGGTAGTGAGGGTCAGAACTTTGAATGTTGGCAGTATGACTGGTATAGGGAGAGAGCTAGCTGATATGATGGACAGAAGGAAGGTTGGTATATTGTGTGTGCAAGAGACCAGATGGAAGGGGAGTAAGGCTAGGTGTATCGGAGGTGAGTTCAAATTGTTTTATCATGGTGTGGATGGGAGGAGAAATGGCGTAGGAGTTATTCTGAAGGAACAGTATGAGAAGAGTGTTTTGGAGGTGAAAAGAGTGTCGGATAGAGTGATGTTTATGAAGCTGGAAATTGATGGTGTAATGATGAATGTTGTTAGTGCATATGCTCCACAAGTTGGGTGTGCAATGGATGAGAAAGAAAAATTTTGGAGTGAATTGGATGAAGTGATGATGACTTTACCCAAGGGTGAGAGAGTGGTGATTGGAGCAGATTTCAATGAGCATGTTGATGAAGGGAACAGAGGGGATGAGGAAGTGATGGGTAGGTATGGTGTTAAACAAAGGAATGCAGAAGGTCAGATGGTAGTGGATTTTGCGAAAAGGATGGACATGGCTGTGGTGAATATGTATTTTAACAAGAGGGAGGAGCATAGGGTGACATACAAGAGTGGAGGAAGATGCACACAGGTGGATTATATCTTGTGTAGGAGGGCCAGTTTGAAGGAGATTGGAGACTGTAAAGTGGTGACCGGAGAAAGTGTAGTTAAGCAGCATAGGATGGTGGTTTGTAGGATGACGTTGGTGATCAAGAAGAGGAGAAGGAGTGTGAGGGCAGCACCAAGGATCAAATGGTGGAAATTGAAAAAGGGTAATTGTGAGGTGGAGTTCAGGGATGAGTTAAGACAGGCACTGGGTGGCAGTGAAGAGTTACCAAATAGCCGGGTAACTACAGCAGAGCTAGTAAGGGAGACGGCTAGAAAGGTGCTTGGTATCACATCGGGACAGAGGAAGGACGACAAGGAGACATGGTGGTGGAATGAGGAAGTACAGAAGAGTATACAGACAAAGAGGTTGGCAAAGAAGAAGTGGGATTGTCAGAGAGATGAAGAAAGTAGACAGAAGTATAAGGAGATGAGGTGCATGGCAAAGAGAGAGGTGGCGAAGGCTAAGGATAAGGCATATGAAGAGTTGTATGAAAGGTTGGACACTAAGGAGGGAGAAAAGGGCCTGTACCGATTGGCTAGACAGAGGGACCGAGCTAGGAAAGATGTGCAGCAGGTAAAGGTGATAAAGGATAATGAGGGAAACATACTCACAAGTGAGGAGAGTGTGTTGAGGAGATGGAAAGAGTACTTTGAGGGGTTGATGAATGAAGAGAATGAAAGGGAGAGAAGGTTGGATGATGTAGGGATAGTGAATCATGAAGTACAATGGATTAGCAAGGAGGAAGAAAGGATAGCTATGAAGAGAATGAAGAATGGAAAGGCTGTTGGCCCAGATGACATTCCTGTGGAAGCATGGAGGTGTTTAGGTGAAATGGCAGTGGAGTTTTTAACCAGATTGTTTAATGAAATCTTAGAAAGTGAGAGGATGCCTGAGGAATGGAGGAAAAGTGTTTTGGTACCGATTTTTAAGAATAAGGGTGATGTGCAGAGCTGTAGTAACTACAGAGGGATTAAATTGATCAGTCACAGCATGAAGTTATGTGAAAGAGTAGTGGAAGCTAGGTTAAGAAGGGACGTGATGATTCATGAACAGCAGTATGGTTTCATGCCGGGCAAGAGCACTACAGATGCGATGTTTGCTCTGAGAGTGTTGATGGAGAAGTACAGAGAATGTCAGAAGGAGTTGCATTGTGTTTTTGTAGACTTAGAGAAAGCATATGACAGGGTGCCTAGAGAGCAGTTGTGGTATTGTATGAGGAAGTCAGGAGTGTCAGAGAAATATGTAAGAGGGGTACAGGATATGTACGATGGTAGTGTGACAGCGGTGAGGTCTGCGGTGGGAGTGACGGATGCGTTTAAGGTGGAGGTGGGGTTACATCAAGGATCAGCTCTGAGCCCTTTCTTATTTGCAATGGTGATGGACAGGTTGACAGACGAGATCAGACAGGAGTCCCCATGGACTATGATGTTTGCAGATGACATTGTGATCTGTAGTGAGAGTAGGGAGCAGGTGGAAGAGACCCTGGAGAGATGGAGATATGCTCTAGAGAGAAGAGGAATGAAGGTCAGCAGGACTAAGACAGAATATATGCGTGTGAATGAGAGGGAGGATAGAAGAATGGTGAGGATGCAAGGAGTAGAGGTGGCGAAGGTGGATGAGTTTAAATACTTGGGGTCAATAGTTCAGAGTAACGGTGAGTGTGGAAGAGACTTGAAGAAGAGAGTACAGGCAGGATGGAGTGGGTGGAGAAGAGTGTCAGGAGTGATTTGTGACAGACGAGTACCTGTAAAAGTGAAAAGGAAGGTCTACAAGAGGGTAGTGAGACCAGCTATGTTATATGGGTTGGAGACAGTGGCATTGACTAAAAGGCAGGAGTTTGAGCTGGATATGGCAGAGTTAAAGATGTTAAGATTTGCACTGGTGTGACGAGGGTGGACAGGATTAGGAATAAGTATATTAGAGGGTAAGCCCAGGTTGGAAGGTTTGGAGACAAAGCCAGAGAGGGAAGATTACATTGGTTTGGACATGTGCTGAGGAGGGATGCTGAGTACATTGGGAAAAAGATGCTAAGGATGAAGCTACCAGGTAACAGGAAAAGAGGAAGGCCTAAGATAAGGCTTATGGATGTGGTGAGAGAGGACATGCAGGTGGTTGGTGTGACAGAGCAAGATGCAGAGGACAGGAAGAAATGGTAACAGGTGACCCGCTGTGGCGACCCCTAATGGGAACAGCCGAAAGAAGATGATGATATATATATATATATATATATATATATATATATATATATATATATATATATGCGTGTGTGTATACATCATGCCACTATACTGAACTGCTTAAATACATAACCATACTGGTTTTAATATGTAAATTCTCCAGTATGTGCAGATGTATTACAGTTCTGAATGCCTCTCCTGACCCCAAATACATTTCTTTCTGCTTTTTGTATTGTTTGCTTGATAGAACTAAAGTGTTAGCATGCATTTGGCATTTAGAAATATCTATTTCTACCTAGTTTAATAATGTTCTCACTCAAAGTAGCCTGATCCTTGAGTTTGAGTAGAATGTATGATGTGTATATATTTTGACAGAAGAAAGGCAGCTTTTTATCTCAAGTCTGTGACAATGATGCAACTATTTTATGCTATATATCAATAGTTCTGCTCCGGAATCTATATTTCTGAGCATGGTTTCTTCTGTACTAAGCTAATGGTGGAAGCACATACTTGCTATCTTAGTTTTAACAGAATTTACACTCATATTAAGAGGAAAATAGTAAGCTGACCAAATTAAGCATGTAATAATTGTTTGCAGAGAAAAAAATATACATATTTAATATAATAGTTTGAAAAACATTGTATTATTTTAAGTCCTTTTAATGATGATAATAACTCTTAGTTGCTTTTTTTTATTGAATTAAGTTTGACATAAAATGCAACCGCAAGCACAGTGGCATACAATAAATTAGGATTACTCTACTTATGTAACACAATGCCCCACATAAATGTAATACATATTTCTGAAATATTTTGCACATTATGGAATGTTTCACATATTTTTTCTTCTATACTGCAGATGTCCTATCTATTTTTAGCCTTTTCTTATATTACAAATTGCTTGTTGGAATTCAGTAGTGCCCTAGGTTGCATTAAGGAGGGTGTAACATCGTCTATGCTTCATGAATTCCTTTGAATACATGTATGTTTTTAACTTTCTTTAGCTTTTTTTTTTGATGAGCTGTTCCTGCAGAATATTTTTTTTTCTGTATTTTGTTACCCTTGTTTAAATACCCTTCAGGGGCATTATGATATATCATGATTGCCATGCAATGATTTCAGGCTTTAAAGTTAGGGTTTTGAGAAACTCGTAATTTGAAATTATGAAAACATGAATATGCAAAAAAAAAAAATCAATGAACATTAGAAGGAGGGTTAAGCCTCCGGCCACAGTTCCACATAACACAATTACAGGGTTGAGCAGTCCTGAAACTAAAGTTCTTTTAGCTGAAGACATTTATATGTTAGGATGTACAGGAGATTAAATGTTACAGATGGAGGTTGATATTCAGTCAGATGCTTTGCATGAGTGCACAGTGCATAACCACAATAACAGGTATTTTTGATTCAGAGACATAATATCCTTGAATCAGGAAGCCAGTGCCACTCCTTATGCTGGACATTCTTAGTGTGCAGTTATTGAAAGGCTGTGGCTTGCAAAACGTGCTCCTGTTCTTTGTATACAAATAGAACTAATCTGTTCTCAGTAAACATAAACCAAAGGGTATGCCCAGAATTTATGGAAATTATCTGTTAGCTCATACTGACAGTTTTCACAAATAACATGTGAGGTGTAGCCCATAGCCAAGCTTTTAACAGGTGACCAGTTTCTATCATATAAGAACTTCACTTGATGTTCTGGCAAAAAAGGGAAAATGAGTTAAAAACCATAACAGAAGGATTAGGGATGAAATATATAATGGTGTATCACTCCCATAATAATGCGTTATACCTTATAATAAAAGTTCCAAAGCTGACTCTTCTTCTGGTTAAATAAGTTGTGAATGCAATTTTGAAGCTTTTATAAGAAAATGAGGCCATATACTAGGTTTACCTTGCAAGCCAAGGGATTCACATAAGTATTTGGTCATCGAATCTAGGGCCACTTTGATTTTAGAAGACATCAAAGTATATCTGAGGTGAAAATACTTTCAGTGATCAGCAGGGGGATACCACCCATATGAATAATCAAATAGGGCTACACACATACTTTACTCAGTGGTTTGTAAGATATTTTTCAATGTAGGAATCCCTTCTTGTTCCATTCTGTCCAGTTTATAAGCTGATCTCCTGCTCTAAAAAAGATGGGGCTTTAATTAATTCCCAAAGAGGGGTTACCACAAGCTTTATGCGAGGAACAAATTTCCCTGTGAGTAAAGTCTACATGATGTCATTCTTGAAGTCTGCTAGATAAAACTTTACTGTACTAGAATATGCTCATTTAAGAGTTGGCTCGTAGAAGACCAATAAAAATAAAATAAATAAATGCATAAATAAATAAATAAATCCTAATTCAAATCACATTAACAAAGCATTTCTTTGCCATGTTCACATGGGAAGAAAGTAATGAGGCGGAACTGAGTTACTCTTTTCCGGAAAGCAAGTAGTTACTGGCTTTTGCCATTAACTCTGACAGTACTTTAGTTTGTAAGCACAACTTGGAGGTTTGGTCATGATAATGTATTGCATTTATTTATACATAACATGCTGTCAGAGGCAACAGTAATTGTATTTGTGTTCTGGTTGAAGATTAAATCCATTCTGCTCCACCACGTTCAATAGTGTTTTTATATGTGTCTGGAGATTTTATCACAGCAGTCTGCTACAGTAACAGCAGCAATATTTTTTTATTTCTAATGATTAAATATATTCTGCCCTACCATTTCAGCAGTACATATATGTATGTGTGTGTATTTGTGTCTCTGTATTTCATGGCTGTTTATAGTGGGGGGAGACAATTCCAAACACGATGAATTACTTTCTTGAGTTATGTATTATTTTATATTTGCATTTTATTTTTTACATTTTATAAATATAAAATATAAACTGCTATAACAAAGCAAACAGGCAGTCCACAAACAGTTGTAAAATGTAAAAAAGCTGTTTTATTGCAGGTATAAAATGATGAGCGCTTTCACTAAGTAGCTTCTTCAGATCAAAACACATTTCAAATAATCCCAATTGCTTAAATAGAATTTCAGATATTCTAGACCAATCACAAGGATGATCTAATTAATTAATTCCACTTAAAGCAACATCAAAATAAAACATTTTCATGCAAGAAATAAAATCCCCTTGTGTCTAAAAACGAAATTTCACTCCTTACACAACCAATCATTAGCGGACCGGAGTTCCGCTGTGGCGACCCCTAACCGGGAAAAGCCGAAAGACACAACAACAACAACCAAAACACAACAACATATATACTTATAAAAAGCACAAGTAAATATACATACATCCATAAAAATATATACATAGTTATATAAACTCATATTACTTAATATTTCTATGCTTTCTCAGTAAGGGTTTAATTGAGGCTCTTTCGTTGAGCTCACTGCCTCTGTCTGCTGTAAGAATAATTATCCAGTTATTTTCCCTGTACTCTGTATGATTCCTGATGTCACCTTCACGAGCACTTGGGACAATAACCTCTAGTGCTCTTAAAGTGAAAAAATGTGTGTCTCCACATCGAGTCACATGCTCGGCCAGGGCATTATGATCAGAATGTTTTCTGATATGATAAACATGTTCCCTGATCCTGTCCCTGGATCTAACATAATGTGCAGTATCCATGACTACAATAAGTCCGTCTTTATCAGTGGAATAATAGTTATAGAATCATTTCCTGTAAATGTCTCAGGCCATTTTCTCTCTGTAACTCAAATTATATTTCTTATGAGGACCAGGAACATTATTACCATCATAATACTTGAACAACTCATCCTCAGTAAGTTTCATATATGCATCCACTAAAGGATGATTATGTGGAACTAAATTACTTAGGCTCTTAAACTTATAAGCCAATTCCATTGATGCCTGTTCTCATTGTTTATCAGAGTCACCATACAGGACTCTGAGCATGATATTCCTGCAAAAAACTTTAAGATCCAGGACAGTATCGGTCATTCTACTTCTACAAGTCGGAATAAAGTTTAAACCTTTAGAAAGTACATTATCTTCATCTGTTGAGAGTAAATATTAGGAGATATTATGAACTATTGACTCATACCCTTCCCCCACATTTTCTTGAGGGTTTGATTCGGAGTGTATTCGCCTGAGTGTTTGTGTTTCTGACGCCCTCGACTCATTGATTATGTTCTTCTCCCTCCCTTGTCCATTCTGACTGGTAAAGGAAAAGAAATACCCTCACTAATATTATTAATATCAATATTTGATGGTAACTTGTTTAATTGACTATTAAAAATTTTAGGTTGAACGACCGGTTGTGGCATATGTGTCTTAAGTGGAGACTTTGAGACCTTACAATGGGATACAAATTCTCTCCTTGTTGTTTTAATACTTCCTGTGATTCCTGAATGTGAATGCCATCTAAATCATTTAGCGCTAACTGAACCTCAGAACCTGAGGCAACCACAATATTCGTTACATCAGTATCTAGGTTCTGTATAGCATTCACTTCAGTTCTGCAACTCAATGTATCACTGTAAACATGATTTGCTTTAACAGTAGTTTCTACTACATTATTAGTCGTGGTATTAACATTTTCAACATTTCCAGTGGACCGACCTCTCAAAGACGGTCCATTCTGATCAATTGGCTTATAAGTTTAAGAGTCTAAGTAATTTTGTTAGATCCATGGAAAATTTACTAAGTGATAAGAGGTTTTATAATGAAATTACGATCAAGGAAGTGCATGATATTATTCAATATGTCACTAATACTCTAATTGATATTTATAAAGGAGGCATCATTATAAAAGAAACCTTGGACTTCCTTGTTGTCAAGAACCCCCTTATACCAATAATTCAGGGGTTACCGAAGGTTCATAAGAATCCATTGGACCCACCCATGAGGTCAACTGTGGAGCGAGGTGGATGGGTCACTGAACATCTTTCTGTTTATATAGAGAAATATCCTAGACCAGTTATTAATAGGTTCATAGGTTCATACTAGGCTATCTGCCCTAGGGCATTTATAAGCCTAGCCAGAGTGTGGTTGGCTTTCGCCACCCATTTTAAATTAATTTTGCTATGCCCTTTTTCGAGGTTAGTATACTGTGCCTCTGTCTAACAGTGACACAGAAGTGATACCCAGGGTAAACCTACTATCTCCTATCTACTCATCAAGATTCCTCTTGAAGAGAGTCAATGAGGGACTCTGCCTAACCTGGACTGGGATTTTATTCCAGAGTGAAGGGAGCCTCTGGGTTATGAATCTTACCTCCAGCATGTCCTATTTATTTCAGTGCTGAGGTTCAAGTCTCTCGAGCGCGTAGCTCGATGGGATTTGGATTTTCTGAGGTGCAGCATGTCCATTAATTCTGGGTTGGACATGGCTTTATACGTCAGGCACAGATCGCCTTGAGCAGGCGGTATGCCACTGAGTAGAGCTGGAGTTTCTTTAACCGGGCAGCATATGGCATCTGTTTGAGCCCTTTGATCCTCTTGGTGAGGTACTTTTGGGGTCTTTCCAGTTGCTGCAGGTGTCTGGTAAGGTACATCTCAAAAGGGGCATTGTACTCAATTATGGACCTGATGAGGGATGAGTAAAGAGGCACGATGACCTCCCCTGATCTAGATGTGAATCCCTTCATGATTAGGTGGGCTATATAAAATGTTTTTCTAACCACTTTGGCCATGTGGTTGTCAAATGAGAGATTGCTATCAACTTGGGTCCCCAGGTCCCTAATTGCTTCTTCCGTACTTAATGGATTACCACCTATGTGGTAATTTGTGGGCACTTTGTTTTTGCCAAAGGGGATGACTATACACTTCTTGGCATTTAGCTTGAGGCCATGGCTCTGGCACCAGTTGTCTGTTTCTATGAGGCCCTTTTGGAGGATGCTTGTGTCGGCTGGAGAGTCGATTATAGTGCCCAGTTTGCAGTCATCTGCGAACTTGGTCAGCCACAGTCCTTCCGTGTTGGCCTGTACCTCCGGGAAATATATGCCGAACAGGAGAGGTCCCAGGACTGAGCCTTGTGGGATGCCACTTGTAACTGGTTTGGAGTCTGACATGGCTCCAGCAATTCTAACCATGTGGATTCTGTCCTTGAGCCAGTTTGCAACCCATCTAGTGACATAGGGGTTTATATTTAAGCTGGTGAGCTTATCTATAATGCCCGAGTGGGGTATTGTATCAAAGGTTTTTGTGAGGTCCAGGTAGGCTGTGTGGACCACCTTCCCCTCGTCAATGGCCTTGGTAACTGTTTCAAAGAAATCGACCAGGTTTAAGAGGCAGGATCTGCCCTTAACAAAGCTGAACTGGGTAGGATCCAGTGTCTGTAGGTCCCCAATATCTTTTTTTATGAGGTCCATGATGATCCTTTCCATAGCTTTGCAGACCAAGCTAGTCAGGCTTATAGGGCGATAGTTTCCAGGATCCATTGAGGCACCACCTTTGTGGAGAGGGACCACTGTTGCTGTACGCCACTCTTTGGGTACATATCCTGTGGTAAGGCTGAGATTGAACAGTAGTTTTATGTTTGGGTTTAGCTCTTCTTGGAGTTTATGTAGGACGCAGCCCGGGACACTGTCTGGTCCCATTGATGCTGTGTTTTTTGCTTTGGAGAGGGCGGCTCTTACCTGAGCATCTGAGATGTCAGGAGGGCAGCACTGTGCTGGGATAGATATTTGCCCTTTTGGTGGGGAGGGGGGGGAGAAGTTTGCACTGAACCTGTCAGCTAGGATGTTGGCAATGTCTGTGGGTTCGGTGTATTTTTTGTCATTTTGGACCAATTCTGAGCATATCTGGGAATTCCCACCCAGGTTCCTAACATAACTAAAGAAAGCCTTGTAATTATCCTTAGTGTCCTGTGCAATTTTTCTCTCGAAGCTGGCCTTAGACGATTTTATGAGTGCCTGTAGTTTTTTGCTAAACTGATCAGAGATGCCTTCCCTTTTTGGGATTTTGCTCTATCTTGTAGTAGCTTCCTCCTTCTATTGTATAGTTTGTTTATGGCTGGGGTCCACCAGACAGGACGTCTGCCTTTGGAGGATTGGGTCTTGGTTTTATTTGGGATTGCATGATCCATGCATTCCTGAAGGTGTTCATAGAATGCGTTTATAAAGGATTCTGTGGTCTGGGCCATATTTTCCACAGGCCCGGGGACTTAGAAGGATTCCACCTCGGTTTTGAGGAGTGTGAAATTTGCTTTAGAGAAGTTTTTCATTGTGGTTTTCTGGGCAGGGAGTGGGGTCGGAATGTGAATATCCAGTGAGATTAGTTTATGGTCTGATCATACCAGTGAGGGATACACTTCTGGTCTGGAGCATAGAGTCCCCATGTTGGTGATGATCAGGTCCAGTATGTTTTCCCCTCTTGTGGGAGTGGTAATTCTCAGGGATTCTAAACATTTTTTGATTGATCTTTATGAATGTTTGAAAGAAGAGCATGAATTACAGGAATTATTGCTAGTCACTTTAGACGTGCAATCACTTTTTACTGTGATTCCTAATGAATTAGGAGTCCAGTATACATGAATATCTTCTGTCACACAGTAACTTTTCATTAGTACAAATAGACTTGATTACGAATTTCCTGGAATTAGTCCTAGAAAATAATTTGTTCATTTTTAATGATAGTTTATTCATTCAATGAGATGGTGTGGCCATAGGTACCCTATGTGCCAATAGTTATGCAAATATGTTTTTGGCACATTGGGAAGAAGTCATACTTTTTGGTATAGAGGACTTTAGAACACATGTAATTTTTTATCGACATTTTGTCGATGATCTTTTTTTGTTATGGAGGGGAAGTGTCCATGATTTGAATATGTTTCATCAAAAGATGAATAAACTAACCCATTTCTTGAAATTTACTATGAAATGGTCCTTCTCACATATTGAGTACTTAGACCTATATATCGAAAAGCTAGAAAATGGCCTTATTAATACAGGCGTCTTTCGAAAATCATGTTATCGGAACTCCCTCTTATTTAGAACTAGTATGCATCCTGGGCACATTTTCAGGAACTTAATTAGAGGCCAAGGTGTACGGGCATCTAGATTGAATCCGTTAGATGAATGTTTTTTTGAAGAAATGAATAAACTAAAAAATAGACTTTTAGTCAGAGGGTATAGGGAGAGTGAGATTCTTAACAGTATACATGATATCCCTACTTTACATGAAGGCACAGCAGCACTTTATTTTGGTCCAATGAATGAGAATATACACAATAGCCATTTGGGTATGCATACTTTTACTAAAGTCCCTTTGTTTTATACTTCAGATAATAGACAGATAGCTGAAATATTTAGTAAGAATTGGTCTATTTTACAATTGGACGAAGATATAAAAAAGATAGTTGGTGAAAGACCCAGCTTTCTGTACAAGAATAGGAAGAATTTGAAGAGACTTTTATGCTATCAGCATAACACAAGGGAATGTAATAGCACAAACAGAGGCGCTACGTATCCCTGTGGGAGTTGTAATTTCTGTAGTTATATCAATACCTCTGACAGGTTTGTTCATCCTAATCTCCACAAGGAATTTATATTATGTGCTGATGCCACATGCAAAACCTCTAAGTATATTTAGCTGAATGCCAAGTTTGCCAATCTTTTTATGTTGGCAAAACAAATAGAACATTCAGGGACAGAATCTGGGAACATGTTTATCATATCAGAAAACATTCTGATCATAATGCCCTGGCCAAGCATGTGACTCGATGTGGAGACACACATTTTTTTCACTTTCAGAGCCCTAGAGGTTATTGTCCCAAGTGCTCATGAAGGTGACATCAGGAATCATACAGAGTACAGGGAAAATAACTGGATAATTATTCTTAGAGCAGAACAGAGGCAGTGGGCTCAACAAAAGAGCCTCAATTAAACCCTTACTGAGAAAGTGTAGAAATATTAAGTAATATGAGTTTATATGACTATGTATATATTTTTATGGATGGATGTATATTTATTTGTGCTTTTTATAAATATATATGTTGTGTTTTGGTAAGGACTGGAATTTCGTTTTTAGACACAAGGAAATTTTATTTCTTACATGCAAATGTTTTATTTTGATGTTGCTTTAAGTGGAGTTAATTAATTAGATCATCCTTGTGATTGGTCTAGAATATCTGAAATTCTGTTTAAGCAGTTGCGATTATTTGAAATGTGTTTTGATCTGAAGAAGCTACTTAGTGAAAGCGCTCATCATTTTATACCTGCAATAAAACAGCTTTTTTATGTTTTACAACAGTTTGTGGACTGCCTGGTTGCTTCGTTATAGCAGTTTATATTTTAAATACTTTTTATTACTTTGTATGATGGAGCATTTATCTGCTGGGTTGTTTGCAGTTATCTACAGTTTGGCTTTATTATTTTATAAATATAGTTTAAGAAACCATTTCCAGTTTTACAGACAAATAATAAAAGAGACATAATATAAAAACAAATAAACTAGCAAAGCCATGGTATTATACTAATATACAATATGTGGTTGTGGGCTATGCTAGAGTTTTATTGTGTAAATATAGTAGTTAGGGTCTGGGCAGCAAATCAGGTTGTTGCTTTGTTGGTATGAAACATGCTTGCCTGTTTTACAGACAAATAATAAAAGAGACATAATATAAAAACAAATAAACTAGCAAAGCCATGGTATTATACTAATATACAATATGTGGTTGTGGGCTATGCTAGAGTTTTATTGTGTAAATATAGTAGTTAGGGTCTGGGCAGCAAATCAGGTTGTTGCTTTGTTGGTATGAAACATGCTTGCCTACATCCCTCGCAAAAGTCTTCAATCTTAGACTCTCCATGAGGTATGCATGTGAGGCGTGGAGCACTGCTGATGTGGTACCGCTTTACAAATCTTTCCACTGACCATAGAAACTACAGACCATTTAAGCCTTTCTAGTATTATTTTTAAATAGTTGATGTTGTTGAGTCTTTCGGCTTTTCCCGGTTAGGGGTCGCCACAGTGGAACTCCGGTCCGCTAATGATTGGTAGTTGATTTTTACGTGCCGAGTTACCAGCCCTGACGCACAACCTTCAACGAAGGTACACCCATTCACCATGTCTCCAGGTAGAAGACGTTCTAGCTGAGAATCAAACCGGACAGCGTCTTACTGCGAGGCGACAATGCTACTGCAGCACCACCACCGCGGGTTATTATTTTTAAATAGTAGAATATATAATCATGGAACTTACAAATAAGGGTATTGGTAGCTTACAGGCCATTGACCCAAACCAGCCTGGCCTTTTTGAAACTAGATTCTGCTTACATACCCTGGTGAATTTCTTTGAGAGAGAGTTACTAGATGAAGGTAAGCCTGTGCACATTACCTGTCTGGAGATGCCTAAGGCTTTTGATACTAATCCACATACTAGCATTATAGAAAAACTGTTACAGCTGAATAGAAACTCGCATTTAACCCATTGGATAGATAATTGATGTTCTTCGTGTTTCACTGCTGCAGTCATTACATTTGGGTAATCTGCTGGCAGGTTGCCCTCAGTCGGCCTGATTAACAAAGTCTTGGGTCCTGCGTCAGTTGCTGCCCCTTCTTCCATGATGTCAGGTCATCAGGGGTATAAAACATGCAGCTGTCGCCATTACATCAGTCTTTCTTGCCGCGCGGTGCCCGAAGCAGAAGCAGTTCGCAAGTGCCGGTCGGCCGACTCCTGAAATTTTCGTTTTCGAGTTTCAGAACCGAAGTCTTCAACTAAAAAGCTAAGTACCCCATTGGGGAAACTTTTTCTTGCTCCTTATCAATGTCAGTAAAAGTTAATAATTGCATTACTTGTGGGAAGCAAATACCTCATAAGGATTTTCATTTGTACTGTATTCCTTGCTTAGGCCCTGACCACAATGTACCTTGCTGGCAGGTTTTGTGCTAAATTTAATAAACGCACTATTAAACGTTGGTATGTTTTTGCTTCTAAATATTTTGGCTCATGCTTTAATTATCCAGAAATGTCATTGGTTAGCAATTCGACTACCGGAATACCTAAAAAATGCAAAGAAAAAGACAGAGACAGGCTGTCGAGGTCCAAAACTGATGACAATGCTTCTCCTAAGCCAGTCGCCAGTTCGCCAGTACTCAGTGAGGTGATTTTGCAGCCTCTGATACCCGCTACTTCTGATTTGCAGGCCTCTACTGAGACCCATTCGGAGTCCGGTATGCTGCGAGATGCTTCAATTATGGAACCCGTGGATGTCTCTACCTTAGATGGGTCTGGAGCCGCTGTGCAGGCACCGGCTTCTGAGGGTGTTTCAGGCCTACAGATTTGTATATTAGACCGACGCCATCTTCAAAAACTAAGGCTAAAATCTAAACCTATGTCTAAAAAACTGATGCCTGGGCCACATGTGCAGGCCCCTATGCCTAAAAAACAAATGATCAAAATGGCTGAAGATTTAATTACTCTGATCAGGGGTAGTCAACCCCCCTTCTAAGAGGCCTAGGCAAGACATTGATTATGAATCTTCTGAACAGGATTCTATTTCTTCTGTCTCTTCTAATGAACAGGATTTGTCTATACCTACTTATGAGGACTCTGATGCAGAAGATTCCATTCCTTCTGCTTCTCCCCCTGAGGATTTTTCTTTTGGGGATACTTTGCATACCTTAAGGGAACATTTCCACTGAGAAAGTCAGGATTTCTCTGAATCTAAAAAGCGACTTAGGGATTTTCTTCTTCTTCCTCAGCATAGGCCTTTGGCAATACCTCCTGTTCTAGACATTGTCGATGATGTTTTTTCAGAGTCTAGTATGGCTCCTGATTCTTTGCCTCTGGCTCTTTGTAAGCCAGACAGACACTACAGGGTTCCTGACTCCCACAAATTCCTTTTCAAAAATCCTATTGCAGATCCTGAAATCATTTCTCAGGGTCCCAAAGGCATTAAGGCTTCTACTGCTAAAAATCCTACCCCTTCTGATAGAGATTCCAGGGTGCTGGAAAGATGGGGTAAGAAGGTTTACACTTCTGCAACCTTGGCAATCAGGCCTTTAAACTGTCAATTTCATATGCTTAAATATCAACAGCATATCATGGGACTGCTTAAACAGAAAATGATGTTAATTTCTGACTGTGTGGAAAATAAAGATTTACAGGATTTATTGCATTCAGCTGTACAAGTTGGAAAACATACTTTGCAATGTGGTTTTGATTCTTTGGAGGCCTCTTGCAGGGCTGCTGTAACTGGGTCTGTGCTAAGAAGACATGCGTGGCTCAAAGAGCAAACTCTGCCTGATCATGTTAAAGCAAAATTGTTGGATGCTCCTTTACAACAGGACTGTCTCTTTGGTAATAAGGCTGAAGAAGTTTTAAAAAAGATGGAAGATAAAGCTAAATCTATGCAAACTGTGAAAGATTTTTTACAAGTGCAACCTCCAAGATTTAGTAGGCACTGGCCTACTAAGAACTGGTCTTTTCCAATTCCTTCAAGAGCCACTCAAGTCAAACCCAAACATTCCAAAGGCTCCAGGTTTCAGTCACAAGGGACTTTTAGAACAAAACAATGGGGTGCCTCCTCCTCCAAATCTGGAAACAACAAGACACCTCCCTATGGTAAGCAGTCTCAATGACTTCCCTCTACACTTACCAAGCACTTACCTTTTAGCCACCCCTTTGGGGGGGGAACTGTAACTTCATGCAAGAAACTGGCAACTTATAACCCAGGACAAATGGGTTTTAAATATAGTATCCCAGGGGTACAGATTTCATTTCCACACATTGCCAATCCCAAATGGATGGCCAGACCTGCCCCTAAATCAGTGGGCAGAGGCCCAGAAACAAGTACTGTCCCTCATGAACATGGGCGCTATTCAACCAGTACCAGAAAAGGAAAAGGGACAAGGTTTCTATTTAAGACTTTTCCTGGTACCCAGAAAAGACAAATCATGGCATCCAATTCTGGACTTATCTACTCTAAACACATTTCTGGACATTCCAAAATTCAAGATGCTGACTCTTCAATAGTTACTTCCTATGCTAGGCAAAGATGCCTGGTTGGTAACTCTAAACTTAAAAGAGGCTTACCTGCATATCCCAATCAGGGAATCTTGCAGAAGATAACTATACCACCAAGACAACGAACAGTCCACCTTTTATTACTTAGCGCCTCGGCTATACAGCCTTCACAGAGTAAAATAACATAAAAAGCATCAAGATTATATACACCTAAGCTTTACAAAACACACCCACTGCAATTAATCAATTAAGTTAAATTAAATTACATATTTCCAGTCACATTCCTTATTTAACCCTAAGGGTTCCAAAGTATTAAACTTTAAAATATATAATGTCTCCTTTTTGCATAGCTTAACATCCAGATTCACTAGATCCCCCAAGAGTGTCTCAACCTTTTCCAAAACACAACCAATAATATGATTAGGGTTACAACTGTGAAATTCAGAAAAATGACTACCAAGGGGGCTATCAATTTTGGAATTTTTTTATATCTCTTAGATGTTCTTGAAAATGAACTTTAAAAAATCTTGCAGAAGGTACCTCTGCTTCAAAGCAGGCTACTTGCATTACCAGTACTCTACACTGCCCTTTGGCTTATCTACTGCACCCAGGGTCTTCACAAAGTGCCTGGCTCCAGTAATTGCATTTTGCAGGCAAAGAAATATTCAAATATATCCATACCTGTACGATTGTCTAATGCAGGCAGAAAACAGGGCCATTCTTCTAAAACATCTGGGGTTTGTAAAAAGGGTTCTAACTTGTTTAGGGTACACTATAAACAAAAAGAAATCACAACTGGTACCCTCTCAAAAAATTACATTCCTGGGTGCAAGCTTGAATACAACTGCCCAGATGGCTTACCTTATACCAGAAAAGCAAATACATTTGGTAACTTGCTTCAAACAGGTGGCCACAAAAACCCTGCTATCTGCAAGACAAATTCTGCAAGCCTTGGGGTTCATGGCCTCCTGCAGTCTTCTAATTCCATATGCAAGACTGCATATGAGGAAACTTTGGTGGTCATCATCATCTGGCAGAGAAGTGTATTCAGGGCAAATGGAACCCAAATCAAATGCACCTTCATATCAATCAAAAAAAATGCTAGCTGTACAGAATGTACTGACAGCCTTCAAGGACTACCTTCATCCAGGACAATTAATGATAAAGACAGACAACACCACAGTTATGTGGTACACACTCCTACCCCCTTTGCAGACTAGCCATGGCATTGTGGAACACAGCCTTGACCTATCAAATACAACTACAAGCTCAATTCCTGCCAGGAAACCTGAATACTCTGGCAGACGAACTAAGCAGAAATCTCATGGACCCACACAAATGGAAACTGGAACCACGGATTTTCAACATGTTGACATGCAAATGGGGGAGTCCAGACATAGATCTTTTTGCCTCACCCCAGAACTATCAACTGGACAAATTCTGCACAAGAACGTATCACAAAAAAGCCTGGAAAGTGGATGCTCTATCCTTCAGCTGGAAAAACCTGTCTGTCTATGCCTTTCCCCCTTTGTCTCTGCTCTCCAAAGTTCTACTAAAAGTCAAACAGGACAAACAAAAATGATTTTGATTGCTCCAGACTGGCTTCGCCAACACTGGTACCCACTCCTGCGCAATGTGTCACACCTTCTACCGTGGCACCTGCCTCAGACACCTTACTTACTGTCTCAGCAGAACAACCAAATTCGGCACACTCAGCTCCAAACTTTGAATCTTGCAGCGTGGCTAATCACCTAAATTCACCCTTAGCATCCCTCAGCAAACCTGTTCTGGATGTCATTTTGGAGGCAAGAAGGCCTAGTACTAGAAAATCTTATGCTGACAAATGGAAAAGATTCTGTGCCTGGAATCAATCACAAGGGATAAGCACAGTAGTACCCAATATTCCTCAGATTTTACAATACTTAACTGAAATGCTTCACAAGTGCCTGTCCTTTTTTTCCATAAAAATACATGCCTCAGCTATTTCAGCTCATTACAACACCGAACCTCCCCTCTTCTCTCATCCTCTGCTAAAGCAGTATCTCAGAGGGGCCAAAAAACTTAAGACCACCCAGGAGAGCTCCAACCCCTGCCTAGGACCTCAATTTTGTATTGGAAAGACTCACTCTCCCTCCTTTCGAGCCAGCTGCTACTGCAGATTTAAAATTTCTATCCTGGAAAACAGCTTTCCTTTTAGCAGTCACTTCAGCTAGAAGGATTTGCAAATTACAGGCTCTTATGGCAGTGGAGCCTTTCATTATTTTTCATGCGGACAGGGTGTCTCTCAGGACCAATCCATCCTTCAAGCCTAAGGTGGTATCCAGTGTGGCTCTTAATCAGACCATGCATTTGCCAACTTTCTTTCCCAATCCACAGAACAAGGGGGAACAGATTCTGCATTCACTGGATGTACACAGATAACTTAGATTTTACTTAAACAGGGCAAAATCTCAAAGAAAATCTGATCAACTACTGGTGGCATTTGCTGCAGGGGCAGAGGGAAAGGCTATTTCAAAGCAGACTATTTCCAAATGGATAAGCCATTGTATTTGTTTCTGCTATATGCACCATGGTAAAACTATCCCCCAGGGGATCTGATCTCATTCCACCAGGGCTGCATCTACTTCTACAGCCTTTCTCAGAGGTGTTCCTACCAGAGACATTCTAGAAGCTGCTACCTGGAGCTCAGTTCATACGTTCACCAAACATTACCATTTACCTTTCTTCTCTAAATCCAGAGCTGGCTTTGCCACTGCTGATCTGCAGGGCCTTATAGCTGGTCCTAATGCTGTATAATTTCCTCCACCCTACCATAGCTTTGGGAATCTACCCAAATGTGATGACTGCAACAGTGAAACACGAAGAACATAGTACAGCTGTGTACACTTACCATAAATGTAGATGTTCGAGTGTATTCACTGTTGCAGTCCTGGTTATCCTCCCTCCAGCCCCCTATTTTTTTCTGACTATACCTATACTTTCTTTCACTATGCTTATAAGCCCTTTTGGTGTATTTGCTTTTGGGATTGGAGGTATTTTTTTGTGTTTTTTTTTAATTTTATTTGCTCCCCATTTGGGGGTACCTATCATCTGGGGCAAGAAAAACTGATGTAATGGCATCAACTGCATGTTTTATACCCCTGATGACCTGACGTCATGGAAGAAGGGACAGCAACCGATGCAGGATCCAAGATTTTGTTAATCAGGCAGATGGAGGGCAACCTGCCAGCAGATTACTCAAATGTAATGACTGCAATAGTGAGTACACTCAAACATCTACATTTATGGTAAGTGTACACAACTGTACTGTTTGCAGACATAACCCACTTAGTGAGTTGGTGGTACATTTTCCTCAAAAAATAACCAGCTAGACATGCATTGCATTTCCCAGAATTCCATGTTAACACCACTACTCTTCCTCATCTGCTTTTCTGGTGTCAGTACTGACATCAAGGACTTCTGACTGACTAAGATTGTTGATGACTGCAAACTTGATACTCTTATCCTTCAAAAGGGTCCATAACCAGAACCATGGATTAAATCTAGATGCAAACAAATGCAATGTGATCTTCTTTGGGAAATATGAGTACATTTCCACATACCACATATGCAGAGCCATACTTAGATCATCTGGCAACCTAGCAAGCTCCCCACACTGCCGCCCCCTTCAATCCATGCTTGAAGATAAAAAAAAAAAGCCTTTCCAAATTTGAGGAAACAAAATTGCAGCACATTTCTACAGTTACTACCACACTCTGAGAGTCTAATTGTAACTGTGAATGCAGATGAAGGTGCTTCTGAATGGCTGTTTCTACAAGCTACACCTGTGACCATAGTTAAACTAGAGAGGATCCCATAATCTCAGAACCCACATGAGCACCTGCAAAGCACACTGAGCATGTATGGGCAGAGTAGTTGCACAAACAGAGATGTTGTGTAACATTTATTATATCTTTAGTCAATGGAGGCACTAAGGGGCAATCAAAGTCTCAAAGTTATACCTTATTCAGATCGTACATGCATGTTTTGCAATTTCTCACACCTTTATGTTAGTCTGGCATACTGTTAATATTGGACCTTCCTTTTTCACACTCAGCCAAAAGTTATGTTACTGAGTTGCCCCATGTTGCACAGCAGTTGGCAAAATGAAAAAAATAGGTGTGACCTTGATATGGCAGCATCATTCTCTAGAAAATGGCCTTGGCTTCCTACAGCACTGTGTATGTGTGTCAGCGCATCCAGGTGGTGCAATAAGGAATCTAAAATCTTCCTGTATTTGCTGAACTGGGTCGACCAGAAGTGCCTTCTTGGGAACGCCTATGAGAAGCACAAAAAATGCTTCAAAACACAAACTACGAAAATACTTGTTGCTAGAAGTCAAACAGCTCAAAACCAAGCCGTAAAACTTCTGGTGTTGCTCATAAAGTGCGATACAATCCAATAAAAGTGTAAAACAGGTTTAATCCAAGGAATACAGTACAGTCCAGTAAGCGTATAAGCGCTTTTGTTTTAAACCCTTTAAAACTTCATCAGATACAAATTGTAACAGTTCTAGAGCCATTTAAATAAATATCACCGGTCATGTGATCCTTTTAAAATTTTAAATCAATATTCCCCTATTATACACATCCCCCCAAAAATATACATATTGTCATTAATTCATGCCTTAGTATATATCAATATAGCAATAACCCACGCCTGGGTGTGGGTAATGCTGGATTTACCCACGGTCGGTGTGGTTTGGTCACTAAGGCGAAGCCCGAGTGGCCAAACAAAGACAACCATGGGTAAATCCAGCATTACCCACACCCAGAAGTGGGTTATTGCTATTATACAATGACACTATTTAAGAAAAAAAATACTTAGTTTTCTTAAATAATGGCATTGTATAATGCCTCCTTGCTGCCCTTCCACAGCTGTCTGGTATTCTGCGGCAGTTCTGATGTACTGCGCATGCATATGCTTACGCAGTACATCAGAGCTGTGGGTGGAAGCAACGAAGAAAGCAAGATCTCCGTTGCTTTTTACAAACCGTCTTGCTATGTTAAAGGAGTTTAACATAGCGAGACAGCTTTAAAAAAAGCAACGTAGAATCTCTGTTGCTTTTTTTTAAAGCTGTCTCGCTATGTTAAACCCATTTAACATAGCAAGACAGCTTTTAAAAAAGCAATGGAGAAAGGAAGATCTCCGTTACTTTTTTTAAAGCTGTCTTGCTATGTTAAACTCCTTTAACATAGCGAGACAGTGTCTAAAAAGCAACGGAGATCAGGCGTTCTCCGTTGCTGTAAAAAAAGACATACTAATGGAAAAAGTCCGGGCAACCGGACCTTTTTCCATTAGTATAAGTCTGATTTACAATGTGCACGCCCACATTTTGGAATATTAATGGGGGGGTCATTGTATAATTATACTGTTTTAATTGTTGTACTATTGAAATTGAATCATGTTATATGCACAAGAATTTTTATAAATAAACCATTAATAATAACAATAAAAAAAAGCAGCTCCTATAAGAGTCCTGGCATAGGGTGGATGCATGGTACTGTCTTGCCAAGGTTGTCACTCATACAACAGCCATACCTCACTCTGGGTGAGCAGAACAGGCATCTCTACAATAACCTGTAAATATTTCAGCCTATGTTTCTGCACCAGTGAGAAGAAGAGGTCAGAATAAGGGCACATGAGATGTATTACAAGTATCTCTGTGCAGTTGTTGTAGGCCTTTTGTTTCCTGGTTAATATATTAAATGCATGTAACTAAATGATTACATTTTTTTCTCCACAGCTTAGGAAGCTGTCAAGAAGAATAGTCTCCTATTCTATAGGAGGATAGAATGAGGTCCCAGGTGCATGGGTGGATATGCTGTTCACTTTCTATTGAAATGTTCTTACCGCAGAAATACTTTGTAACTGCATTACTTTTGAGAAAATTGCCTGCATTTCTGTAAATCCTAATTTAGGAAGTATTGTTATGTATAAATATACAGGTATTGGTACTAATGTTAATATGGCTTCCTGAACATGGGTCGTCAACTAGTCAGGCAGTGTGTGCATATATATATATATATATATATATATATATATATATATATATATATATATATATATATATATATATATATATCCATTCCAGTTGTAGGCCTGAACACAAATGCCAGTGGTACTGTAAATGATAGAAACAGAAAGGCATTTGGCCATACTGACAGGATGCTGTTCAAGCATTTTGTATGTAGAGCAGTACTAATAATCCTATCAGTAATAATCACTAACTACCTCCGGTATCTATCAGTAATAGTCACTGTATGTAGTACACCCTCAGGAGGCTTACCTGTGAGCAGCATGTTAGGTAGAACATCATATCATTACAACCTTTAGCTCTCAAACAACTGTGTTGTTCCTCAAGGCTTTTCTTCTTTTGCTGTTGTACTTATAGTTTGTATCATGCATTTAGATGTAAAGTTCTGTTATTCAGTTCATATTTTGATTTGATGCAGTTTCTTCCCCTTGTCACTATCCTTTATTTTTAAAAGCTTTTTGTTATGTTTGTTGTTATATTTCTCTCCCGTTATTTTACAATTATGTACAGCAGCTGCCATGGCAGTGCAAGTAGCTATGTTTGGTTCTAATGTGTTACAGCAATTCCAGCCAGCCACAGCATCTGATCCAAATCCAGCTAGGGCTGCCTTCCCAGAGGCTGCACTAGGGGAGCATGATCTACCATCCTCCCTTGCCCCTGCTGGTGCTACACTGACTGGGAGCAAAGTTGTTTCCAATGGTGGCTCTTCCAAAGGTGGTCAATATGTCACACATAGAGTGCTGGCAGAGCTAATGTTGGAACTGGCAGACCATTGGATAAATGTCTGAACTGACCACCAGGAAAGACTCCTCTTGCAATACGCAGAGTTGCATTTCTGCTTGGTCTTGCTTGCAACATCACAGCTAGGACCGATTGGAAAGGGTGGGCATGGTGCTGTCTGACCTTCCTAGAGATAACACAGGTAAGGTGGAATAGTAGACCACATCCAATGTATTCCCAGCCCAGTGTATACCATCCTTTTATGTCCATTACCCCATCATGAGGTTTTACCCTTTGCTTGTCTGATCTTTCTAAAACCATTGTCTTCCCTTCTCCTTCTGTCAGTCAGGGCTAGCACCTCCCCTATTAGTCTTTTGTCTTTATTATGTGTTTGTTTGTCCCTGCTACCCACACTCAACTACTTACCATACATTTCACCTTCCATTACACCTTTCCCCATGTTTATTTCATGGAAAAAATGCACCTATCCCACAAAAAAACACACCCTTCTTCCCCCTCCCACATCACATTTTTTCCTTTCCTGTTACTCTTGTGTGTTTTAGTCTTCTTCTTAACCACTTTTTTCATTCCATCCTATACACCTGTTTGGTCCTTTAAAGTGACATTTTGTTTTTTTCATCTTATTGCTTTTTTGCACATATGCATGCGCTGAGAGGTGTACTCCCTCTATGTTCGACAGTTTTGTTCATCAGATTACACACCCACCCCTGTAGGCGTCTTTCCCTCACTGCAGGTCCTTTTCTGTGTATAAGCAGGATTAGTAATTAGCTGCAGTTTAACCTCAGAATTTTCATGTTTTTGATTGATAATGTGTTTTTTGCCACATCTTACCCAGGTAATAAACAGCGGGAAGCTAATCACCATCACAGTGAGCATGTTTCTAAGTCCTAATGATTGTCTTTTGCATATCAAAGTTGAATACAGCTATGAAAGTCGATCTACATTTCACATTTGTAACATTAGTTTAAATATGACATTACTGCATACATGCATGATCCAAGGAAGAGCAGGAGACAAGCTTCAGTTTATGTGCTACAGAAACATTATTCTTGTGCTACAGAAGCCGTTATTTTTGTTTTCACTTCATTTTTTCTACATTTCAGTGTAACAGCAAAGTTTTATCTTGGGTATTAATTTGTGATTCTCAAAAAATGAAATCCCATTTTGATGAGATGAAATTAAAGAATTATACCCATGATTTTTAAATGTAATTTTTGGTCATTACCATGATTTTGTTATACCTTTCTAATACAGCTCTGTATCTGTACAAACACATATAAAAACAAATTATAGGTACAGAACACTTAAAATGCAAGCTGACTATTATAAACAGTAAATAAAATAAAAGAAGAAATATGGATTGTGGTGAATGAGTGCTCTGTCCTAATATGTCAAATTCCATGAAAATTTGGTGTTTTCACAATACTCGTATAGTACATATTTGGCATCTACTAATATTTTTCCTGGAAAAAAATAGAAAATTGATGTTCTTGTTTCTTATGTGTAGAATGTATACTGAATTATGAAGTTAAATGTTGCTTTAGCTTTTGATGTTTTAGATACCTGGCATGATAGGTATACAGGTGGCACCTGTACTCACCAGTTGACTCTGCATAGTTTTAAGTTTAAAAATGGAAGTACAATTTTATGAAGAACGTTAATAATATGAGAAATAGTTACTGTTCTTTCAAAGAAAAATGCCAGGAAAGTTACCTATCTGTATTTGAGCTGTATCAAATTACATGTATACATAACTGGTTCATATTAAAAGCAGAGAAAAACAACTAATTTCCTTTTTAACAAGACTGTAATATGTAAAAGAAAAAATTGTAAAATGGGGTATAACTGCATCTTCCATTGCAAAAATATATTACAACTTGGGGATGGAAATAAGCCTTGCTTCTGAACTGTGCGCACTATTACACTATTGCAGAGTCTGCTGCTTGAAGATTCTGTCAAGGTTACATGAGGATGTCTTATTTGGAGAGTTTGCTTTGAGTCCACCATCCCCCACACACATGCACACACCAGAAGTATAGAGATGTTATAAAAGGAATGGTGTCTTCTAAAACTAAACTAAATCCACAGGAAATCCTGCTTTGGGAACTTACAAACAGAGGGACTGAATGTTAAAAGAAACAAAAGTACAGAAGCTACACAAGTTATTGCTTCTTTACTAGAGGATATCATCAGAGACACAGGTCAACTGTATGCCACTTTGGAGTGAAAAGTCAGAAACAATAAGGGTATGCTATAACTGTTATCCAGAAGAACACAATTTCTACCTTAGATTTAGATTTTTCATGATGATTTGTCTTTTTTTTTTTTTTTTTTTTTTTTTTTTAAGATTTATATTTTCAGTTTTTTGTGCAATCCTTTTGCTTGCATATTTACTTGGAAACAGAATGCTTTATTGTATTTATTTCAAGGAAAGAATTTTTATTATTCATCACTGAATACTTTTTGGCTGATATTTTATGTATTAGCTTAAGGGTTTATGCACGTTACCTGTGCAACATGTGGGGCCTTCATTGAAAAGGAGTCTGCTTAGAATTAATTGCTACAATTTGAATATTTGTTTATTTATTTGCCATTGATTACCAGAAAAGTCCACCTGGGCAAAGTCCCAAGTTTAACAGATGATTACCATAATAATTTCACTATACAGTATTTAAAAATGCTAAAGTTACCTGCAGCTAAGGAACATTCAGCACAGTATTATATTACAATTTCTTTATCAAGTCACACTAAAATGTTAGTTCACAGACAGCAGATGAGTCATATGCATGCTTTATCTAAACACTTATCATTTAAGGGATTCACTTTAGAAGCTCGAAATAGTGAAATGTCGAAATTCAGTATTTCGAGCCCATAAAGTGGAATCCTGACAAGAACAAAAGCTCAGAAGCATGAAATTCAAAACCTCGAATACTGGAGGTTTTGAATTTCGCGTTTCTGAGGTTCTGCTGTGGTTACGGATTCAGGTAAGTGTGTGTGTTAAGAGTTTTGTGTAGGGGCTGCGGTGTGTTAGTGTGTTTAGTTACTATGATGTGTGTGTGCGAGCAGAATGTAGCTTGTGTGGTGGTGTTGTGAGTGTGTCTGTGTGTAGTGTGACCTCGGAGTTAGAATATATAAGTGGGGGGTGCAGGGTGGCTTGCCCCCACTGCTTTTAAGTAGTAGAGAGATTGTGTTTGTGTGTGGGGAGGGTGGTGTGTGTGTGTGGTATGTAAAATTATTTTGTTCAGATTTCAATTACAGTTGGTAAGATTGCACTAAAACTTATGGGGATCAGTCTAAGGTGGTTGAAATGCTAGAAAGCCAGTAAATATAACTATGACCTGTAGATATCCAGTGTGGAGTTTATTTGGGTGTATCCAAGTGCCTGTTCTCCAAAGTAGCAGTGACCATTTATTGTACATCCTTAAAGCCAATTGCCCTTTGTATTTTAAGGGGTAAAAGTGATGGAAATCAAATTTGACTGTTAGAATCATAAACTGAAACATCTACTTACTCATATGATTAGAATACTGTATTATTTATTAGTACATACAGAAATAGTCATAAAAGCCATATATGTTTTTGATTTGTGTTTAAAAGGTATGTTACATTATTGCTTCCTGTCTATGTAACATTCTTTTTTGTGTTTCTTTCCAGTGGGAAGAACTTCAAAGATTATTCAATCGGGGAAGCTTTTCTTGCAAAAATGTGCTCACCAGAAAAAAGTGGAGGCATTGTCAAGGTGCGGTATTAACAGAGGAACCGATGTAATTTTCCACTGTTCCTGTAATCCACTGAGGTCTTTTATTCATCCATTAATCATTTGTATTTTATAGATGAAAGCACTTAAGATAAATTAACTAGCTCAACAGTTTGGAAGAACTGCAACAAGGCTTAAGATATACTGAATTGTGTTGGAAACCCAGTGGGGTTAGTGAATCATTCTTCAATTACCCAAAGTACTAGATTTATAATAGCTGGACTTCTGCGGTGGTGCAGAGGTAGCATTGTTGCCTCACAGCAAGAGGTTCTCCTGTTCGATTCTCAGCTTGGGTTGGGAGTGCCTTCTATGTGGAGTCTGCATGTCCTCCCTGCGGTTGAGTGGGCGTTCGAAAGACATGCGTTGAATGGGTGTGCCTTTGTTGAAGGTTGGGCTGGCAACTCGACACCATAAAAACTAACTGCCAATCATTAGCAGACCGGAGTTCCGCTGTGGTGACCCCTAACCGGGAAAAGGCAAACAACAACTAGTTTTATAATAGTTCTTTCTAGGCAGAAATGAAATATACATTAAAATTTTCCAACTCAAATCAACAGGGGCTACATTAAAGTAGCAATACTTATATGTGTATATATTTATTTTATTTTATTTTATTTTACATTTGTTGACCAGGCTGGTCCAACTGGATACATGCCCATTTTCAGCAGAGGCCCGGGGAGAAAAGCTCCAAGTGAAACAGTTAAAAATAGCAAATTTACAGATTTTACTCAGATAAAAATATACAATAGCACACAACAGCACACAAAAGATTCACTCAGGGAGAAAAAAAAGTACAAGAGAAAAAATAATAAATAAATAAAATAAGGAATAGTGCAGTTATATATTACTGAAGTAACAGACTAATACAGAGAATATTACAGATAGAACAACAGGAATTAATTACAGGGAGAGAGTTCAAAATTAAGAGAGGTAACATAAAGGAAGATAAGTGCTACTTTGTATGTCGGGTAATGTGAACATACTAGTAGCAAAAGGCAAGCTTTGTATGCAGGAGAATGTGAACATACTAGTAGGAAAGGCAGTCTAGTCAGGGTTAGTGCAGGGGCAAAGCCAGTGAGTTTTGAGGTGGGTTTTGAGATGAGATTTAAAGCTGGGAAGAGAGGAGACTGAAGTGAGGTTGTCAGGAAGAGAGTTCCAAGCTTTTCCTACAGTGTTAGAGAACAAGGAGGCTCCTGCCAGGTTATTGGATTTACATGTTGATATAAGAAGTTTGTTAGAAGAACATAGGCTTTTGAGGTTGCAATATGATGTAATAAGAGTATTGAGAATAGGGGTGTTGTTGGGTTTATAGAGGATTTTCTGGGCTAAGGAGAGCTGATGAAATAAGATCAGATTTTGAAGTTCAAGCCATCCTATTTGCCAAAGGTTTAAGCAGTGATGAGTTCTGAACATGGAGTTAGAGGCAAATCTGCTGTTGAAAGTGACTGCCAGTTTGGAGAGGTTAGTTTTGGACAGGTTAGTGTAAATAGGGGAGGCATAAAGTAGGGTGGAGATAAGATGTGAATGGGCAATGCAAGTTTTAGCAAGAGGTGTAGGAAATGGTTTAATTCTATACAGGGAGCCTAGTTTTCTGTTAACTAATTTTATAGTGTTGTTAATGTGACAGTCAAAACATAGGTTATTGTCTATCTCTATTCCGAGGAGCCTGGTGGAAGAGTCAGGTGTTATGATAGTACCATTGTTAGACAAGACAAAGAAGTTGAGAGGAGAGGATTTACAGGTGGAGGAGAAGAGTAACAGTTTGTTTTTTTGGGGTTTAAGATTAAGCAACATTTAAGGAACCAAGTTTCAACTGTTCTGAAAGTTTGTTGGGTGATGGAATGTAGTTCTGAGGGGGAAGAGGCAGAGCAAATCAAAGTAGAATCATCAGTGTATTGTATACAGTTTGCAGAGGGAATAGTGGTGTGAAGATCATTTATAAAAATAGAGAAAAGGAGGGGGCCCAGTAAAGAGCCTTTTGGGTCTCCAAGGGTAATGGGAAGGAGGTTGGATAAGTTATTTTGCCAGAGCACAGCCTGTTGTCTATTATGTAAATAAGACTCAAACCACTTTATTGCACTAGAGTCAAGTCCAAAATTTTTGAGTAAATTAATCAGAATATGGTGATTAACTATATTGAAGGCTTTGGACAGGTCTATAAAGAGAGCAGAGGTGAGAATACTATAATTTTGATTTTTGTTGATGCAGTCAGTGAAGGAAAGGAGGGCTGAAGTGGTGCTGTGGAAAGGTCTAAAGCCATGTTGACAGACAACAAGTAGGTTGTTAATTAATAGGTGTTTAAGAGGTTGTTTTTGGATGCATTTTTCCATGTTTTTAGCTAGGGAGGGGAGAGAAGGGCAATGGGTCAGTAGTTGGAGAGTTCTGTTTAGTTACCACTTATGTGCAGGGGAAGGATATGTGAAATTTTCCAGATAGAAGGAATGAAGCCTTCTAGTGGTTCATAGGTTGGTACTAGGCTATCAGCCCTAGGGCCTATACAAGCCTAGCCATAACAATTCCCTGGCTATTTCTTCCCACACCATTTACTTCCCTGGACGCCTGTCTAGCAGGGCGACTGACATGATCCCCGGGGTGAATTTCCTTTCTCCTACCCAATCGTCAAGGTTCCTTTTGAAGAGGGCCAAAGAGGCACTCTTCTTGACATGTATGGGCAATCTATTCCAGAGTATGGGGAGTCTCTGGGTCAGGAACCTATCCCTCCAGCATGTTTTGTTTATTGTGATGACAAGGTTTAGATCCCTGGAGCGTGTGGCTCTGAGGGATTGGGATTTCTTTAAGTGTAGCGTGTCCAATAGCTCCGGGTTTGACGTAGCCTTGTATGTTAAGCAGAGATCACCTCTGAGTAGACAATATGTGACAAAGCATAGCTGGAGATTTTTAAGGTGGTCAGTGTAGGGCATCTGCTTTAGGCCTGTGATTCTTTTAGTGAGGTATTTATGCGGCCTTTCTAGTTGTTGCAGATGTCTTGAGAGGTACATACCAAACAGGGAGTTGTATTCTACAATGGGTCTAATGAGGGATGAGTACAGTGGGACAATGATCTCCTTTTTTCTGGATGAAAAGCCCTTAGTGGTGAGGTGTGCCACATAGAAGGATTTCCTGACTGTTGTGGTGATGTGGTTATCGAAGGTGAGACCACTGTCCACCTGTGTCCCTAAGTCTCATCACACTTTCATTGTTTGGTGTACTGCCACCTATATGGTAATTCATGGGTACATGTTTTTTCCCAAAGGGGATAACTATACATATCTTGGCATTGAGCTTAAGCCCATGGCTCTGGCACAAAGCATCTGTTTCTGTAAGGCCCTTTTGTAGAGTATCCATATAATTTGGGGATTCAATAATGGCTCCCAGTTTGCAGTCATCTGCGAACTTTGTTAGCCAGAGTCCCTTAGTGTTGGTCTGTACTTCAGAGAAGTAGATGCCATACAAGAGCGGTCCCAGGACTGAACCCTGAGTTACTTCACTTGTCACTTGTCTGGAGCTGGATTTGGCTACTTTTACAGTGTGGGTTCTATCAGTAAGCCAGTTAGCAACCCATTGGGTGATGTAGGGATTAATGCCCAGCTTAGTAAGTTTATCTATGATTCAAGAGTGGGGGATGGTGTCAAAGGCCTTGGCAAGGTCTAGATAGGCTGTGTGGATGACCTTACCCTTGTCCATGGCTCTGGAGACTGATTCAAAGAAGTCAATCAGGTTCAGGAGACAAGATCGGCCATTCACGAACCCAAAATGGGTGGGGTCCAGTGTTTGAAGGTTGCCAATGTCTTTGTTTATAAGTTCTATGATAATATGCTCCATGGCCTTGCAGATAAGGCTTGTCAGACTGATGGGACGGTAGTTTCTGGGATCCAAGGTGGATCCCCCCTTGTGGAGTGGGATAACTATACAAAGGTTCTGTTAATCAGAATGGAAATGGGATAGCTAAAGGTTTGGCTGCAATTTTTAGATACTGAGCTGGTATAAGGTCAGCAGAAGGGGAGGAGGTCTTAAGTTTTTGGAGAAGAGAACAGATAAGAGATGTAGGTACAGGATGCAGTAGAAATGATGGAGAAGAAGTGTTAGAGGAGGTGGACTGAGAGGAGATGTTGGGGGCTAGTTGACTTGCTAAGGCCTGGACAGTTTCAGAAATGAAGGTGTTAAAGGCATCAGCAGTTTAAGGTTGTTTTTGGGAGTACCTATAGGGGAAGGGTTGTCAGAATGACCAGGCTTTAAGAGGCTATTTATTCCTGCCCAGAACTTTTGAGGAGTTTGCTGGTTAGCTAGTTGTAGATTATAGTAGTAGTTCCTTTTGTCTAGTAGAACAGCTTTTTAGTTGCATTTCTAATTTGTCTAAAGTTAAGTTGGTTGGTAGGAGCTTTAGAGCAACAAAATTTGGTCCAGAGTTTATTTTTGAGAGTAATTTTATGTCTTGTATCTTTTGAGAGCCAAGGGTCTGGTTTTGATTTTATTCTGATAGATCTTAGGGGAGCATGAGAGTCTAAAATAGACAGGAACATGGAGTTGAAGTAAGCTACAACAGCCTCCAGAGGCAGTTGTTTAAGTGTAGACCAGTTGCAAGCATTAAGTTCAGAAAGGAAGATTTCAGGGTTAAAGTTTTTGTTAGTCCTGACCATTTTGTATTTTGTTAGGTTAGGGGATGTAGTTTTAAGTTGGTATAGGTAAGTAAGAGCATGGTCACTTAAATCATCAGGTAGTGTACCAACTGTCTAAGTATGGTGGTGCTTATTTGTCAGAATCTAGTCTAATATGCTTTCTTTGTTGTTAGTTTTGTTGATTCTGGTAGGGGCTTGATTGATTTGTGGAAAAAAACATGAAGATTTAAGAGGGTGGGAGGGTTTACAGAGGTGCAGGTTATCTAGTCTATATTGACATCTCCAAGGACTATAGTTTCTTGTGGAAATTGAATAGAAAGCCAGCTAAGGATCTCTTCTAGGGTACTGATATTATTACCAGGAGGAATGTAGGAGCAGATTATATAGAGGGACTTGTGTGGATTAAGCTGGAGTTTGGTGACAAGGATTTCGGCATTATTTGTGGAGGGAGGTTTATCTTGTATGACAGTAATTTGTAAAGCAGTTTTGTAAAGGATAGCTATCCCACCACCTTTTTTTTGCTTTACGGTCAAGTCTGTGGATGTTTTAGCCAGGGAGGGGGGGTAATCTCCCTGTCTAGGGTTGTAGGTTTGAGCCAGGTTTCGGGAAGGTGTAGGATGTCAAAAGACTGTGTGTCTAGCAGGGCATGGATGTGGGTTATTTTATTATTAATGCTGCGGATGTTGATATGAGCAAAGGAGGGAGAGTTAGGGGGTTTAGAGGATATGTTTGGGTGTATGGGAGGGGGACAGAGTGGGTTTATAGCAGCAGTTTTGATTGGGCCAGGGTTGGGATGAATGTCACCTGCTAGGAGAGATAGAAGTAGTCTTTTTATAAGGTCTGAGGGTTTGGAGAGGAAGAGTAAGTTTTTTTTGTTTCTCTGATAAGAGTAGGAGAAGTGGAGTTTTCTGTGGAATTTAGCACCGTGGTAGCTGGGGGAGGAAATGGTGTTTGGAGAAGGTTGAAATGTTCAGTGGAGGAGAGCTTGTATCTTGAGAGAGGATGTGTGGTTCTTTGAGGCTAAGATGTTCATAAGAGGTAAGAAGGTAGGGTAGTATAAGGAGATGAAAAGGTGAAAAAAGGAAGAATAGTTTTAAATAAGATGAGGTTACAGGTGAAGGCATAGTGAATAGGGAGGTAAAATGAGAGAAAACTTGGGAAATGGAAAAGAAAGTATACAGAGGTGTAGAAGGAGGACATTAAGTAACAGGTAAAGATACAGGAGGAAGGGTATTGGATGACAGAAAAAAAAGAAATGGGAGGGGCAAGCTATGGTTGGAGATTTACTGAGAAAGTGAGTGGTTAGGAAGTATAAGTGTAGGTGCAGTGGGGGTGGGTGGAATTTGGGGTTAGGGTAGGGGTGCGGAGTGAGCCCGAAGGGCGAATGGAGTAGGTTCAGACAAAGTGAAGAAAGACAGAAAACAATCAAACAAAGCAGAGAAGGTAGGTTGGAGTGGGTTAGAGGAGAGACAAAGAGGCAAAGCTTGAGATCTAGTCTGAAAAGGAAAAGCGAAAGGTATAAGGGGGGCTGTGCAAAGGATTCAAAGTGTAGGAATTTGCAGCTAGTAACTATAGAGCAAAAGTTAAGGGAAAACAGGTAGCGGAATACTCTCAGGAATAGGTCACCATCTAGTGGGCAAAAAAGTGTAAAACATACAAAGGGGAGTGGGGGGGTGGGAATTGGAGCAGGGAGAGAGGAAAGAAAGAAACCAAGAACTGACGATTTTCAGGAGAGGGACGTTTAACAAAAGGAGGCAGGCCAGAAATGTGGGAAGCAGCAGCTAGATGCTATGTTTTGTGCTAGAGAGGAGGTGAGGCTGCTAGGAGTCCTGACAAACAGGCATCATAGTTGGTCAGGGCAAAAAACAGACAATTAGTTAAAAAAGAGAAATTAAAAAATAGCTAGAGGAGCAACACATACTTTTTAGCTTCTTGAGAGTACTGGGTTCTGAGGGGAGACCCAAAAAATTGAGAAACGGGAAGAGGCAGGAGAAGGTCCTTAATAGTTGTTCTTGCTTGCCAGGAATTTCCCAAGGTCCAGGGAGTAGGAGTTTGTTAAAAAAAATTCTAGCTTCTTAAGAGTACTGGGTTCTGAGGGGAGTCCCAAAAAATTGAGAAACAGGAGAAGAGGCAGGAGAAGGACCTTAATAGTCGTTCTTGATTGCCAGGAAATTCCCAAGGTCCAGGGAGTAGGAGTTTGTTAAAAAAGTTTCTAGCTTCTTGAGAGTACTGGGTTCTGAGGGGAGACCCAAAAAATTGAGAAACGGAAAGAGGCAGGAGAAGGTCCTTATATATATATATATATATATATATATATATATATATATATATATATATATATATATATATATATATATATATATATATATATATATATATATATATTCCTTTAAATTAATTTTAGTTCATTTAATGCAGTGCTGTAATATACAAAAGCAAAAACCCTGTACAACACCATTATCTGAAATGAGTCATTAAAGGATTGTGATTACCAGCTCATTCACAACTGGCTGTTCCAGAATGTCATACCTCTACCAGCCAACACACATCATCAGATTATTTTGTTATTTATGTATTTTTGTTTATCAGGGTACAGGACTGATCCTAGATGGACTTGTTTTAACCAATCTTGGAATTGCAAAGGAAACATGACAGACAACAAGTTATATATAGCTAGACTACAACACTTTCATGGAATTAAAGTCTGTACACATATAAAAACATATAAAGTGTTACCTGTGTACAGTGAGTTTTACAAGACTATATTTTATGCATCAGTCTATCTATACTTACAAGTTGTTTCTGACTACTTTTGCCCCCCCCCAACCAAAACAGATGCCTTCATCAACAAAGTTTATTAGACAAGTAAAGAATGAAAGTAGAGTGCCAAGCCTATCTTCTGTATCACTCAAACATTACATACACACCTAAGGACTATTTAGAGTTGCTAATCTACCTACCACATGTCTTTAGGATGTGACAAGGAACTAGAGTTCCCATAGAAAACCCATGTGATCACAAGAAAGGCATACAGACTACAGAAGGCACTCTAGCCAAGAACTGAATCAGATATCAAGCATACAAACATTATAGAGTATGCACCTTATTTTCATATTTACATTGTAGGTCCATTTGCATTCTTCATTGATTAAAACTTTTTAATTTGATACATTATTGAGATTTGAAGAGTAGCTGTTATAAAGACAGACTCCTGGGAATGTTTTTGAAAAATCAAGTTAAAAAGCATAAGCAAGAGAAATGCAAATATTTTGTGAACAGTAAATTGTATTAAAAAGATACAAACATCAATATTATTTAGTACAATGTCTTCTTTACTATGACAGTTGTCAATGTGTTTATAATCTTGACATTAATACTGTATTACAGTATAACAAAAACAAATCCAGAATTATATATATTTTACTCTAAAGTTTCACAAACTGTTATTATCTTGTGAAGTATACATCCTAAACATACTATTACAGCACTTTTGATCAGTTAGACTTTCATGGTACAGCAAGAAATTATTTTTCGAGTGCTTGTTTAACAAGATAGTTACAGAAGTGTGAATGTTATATTTATTTGTATAATTAGCTATATGCATAAACCTGAATATCTCTTAAGATATACAACTTACAGTGCAAATATCAATTATAATTTTCTTCAGCATTATCTAAGATTTCATCTGATGCCATGCAATACTTTGAGTCACTTGGTTTTAGAAACATTAACATACGTATGGAAATATTTCACATGTTCATAATTAATAAAAATACAAATAAACATTTTTTTTTAAAACAAGGATTTTTATTGAGTTGCTCTAAAAAAACAAAAAATAAGGCAGAAGAGTGAAAACTTTGCAAAAAAAAACAGACAAGCTGATTTCAGAAAAGCATTCGAGGTTAGTTTTGCTGATTGTGATAATTTGGTACCACTAGAAGTAGCAGGAATAAGCAAAACCGACCTCAAATGCTTTTCGGAAATCAGCTTGTCTGTGTTTATTTTGCAAAGTTGTCACTCTTCTTCCTTATTTTTTTACTTTTTAAAGTGCCTCAATAAAAAGCATTCTGTTTTTTAAAAAATATTTTTATTTATATTTTTTATTTTTTACTGTTTAGTTTTTTCTAAGTCAAATACAAGAGTAATTCTGCATTTATGTATTTATCAAGATTTATTAATGGTAATCAGTCCTAGCCTAAATGCTTATTAACTGAGTGTGTGCATGTGAGTGTGTGTACGTATGTGTGTGTGTGTGTGTGTGTGTGTGGGTGTGTGTGTGTGTGTGTGTGTGTGTGTGTGTGTGTGTGTGTGTGTGTATGTGTGTGAGATTAATGATTGATATTATTGCAGTACACCTACTTCCGACAGCAAGTAAAAGATACTAAGCCCAGTGTTGAAATAAATTTGAAACAAAGCTAAGCCAGCATTCCCTGATGTAGACCTTTAACCTATGAAGCAATGTACCATTTTCGCTAAAATGACAGAATGACAGATTTCCAAGATGGCTGCACATTATGTAACAGCTTAACTCTAGCTCTCCCAGTGTGAAAACAGAAACTCAACAGAGAAGGCCAGTAGACTTTTTGTTTATGGGTAAATTTCAGTAACTGGCTAGTAAGAGTACTGTCTGGATGCCAGGAAAAAGAAATACAGAACACCTGAAAAAAGAATTAGCTATAAAAAGTGAGGAAGAAACACTGACTGGGGAAAGTTCTGCAGCTGTTCAGTAAAAAGCAATGTAACCTTCAGACATGACTTCCAGTAATGTTAGGAAGATATAAGACAACAGCACACAGACCTAGTTAAAATAAACGGAACATTGATGGAGTGTATCAACACAAACAAGAAAAGATTGGAAAAAATGGAAGATGCTTTAAATAGATATTCAGATGAGGTGATAACGCTGCAAAAATCAAAGGTTGAAATAAAGAAAAGGCTGGCTGAATATAAGACTGGTCAGGAAGAGATGTTTCAATCAATAATAGAATTAGAGGACAGAGTACAAAGGGAAAACCTAAGATTTTTAGCTATAACAGAGAAGATGGAAGGAACAGACTGCATTAATTTTATGAAAGCACAAATAAGCAACTGGACTAGTATTCCACAGCAGGAGTTGTTAGTTTAAAGGGCATATTGTGTGTGCACTCCAAACGTGGCTATGAGAAAGCAACCTACACCTTTAATAGTAAAGATGAAATCCTACCAGCATAAGGACTTGATTCTGACAAAACTGTGGCAGAAGGACAAAATACTAAAAGTGAGATACAGCAGAGTATTCATGGAGAACGATTATTCAGTGTACACTAAGCAGAAGAGGAGTAAATTCATTCAACTATTCAGAGAATGTCAAGACACAGGTGTGAGATTTGAACTGCTGTACACATCTGTCTTCAAGGTATTCTTCCCTGGAGGGACAAAATCATTTTTTTGATGAAGTGCATGCCACGGAGAAAATATAAAAGTTTGTCCAACAAAAGGTGAGTTGTGAAACAGAAGGAGATTCTGCTTCTTGTTCTTCTGGTAATAAAGACCACAGAGAGACTGTGAAACCTTTTCCACTGTTTCAATGGAAAATTCTTGAGAGAAGGAAGGGGCCAAGAGAGTTGACTAGAAGAAGTGAGAGTACTTTGAAAATGAAGCAGAGACAGGATTTGGGAGATGGAGATGAACAGTAATAAAGCCAGTAATGTAATGTGGGATTACAGTGCAATAATTATATTTGTGAAATATGCAGAACAAGAAAATCTGGAAATATTGGACTTTTTCAGAGTTTTTTGGACTTGTAGGGACTTTGATGTACTGCATATGTCCTACTTAATGTCATTAATGTTCAGAAAAATGCTTTGGGGAGGGGAAGAGAGGGGATAAACTTAACGGTAAGTAAAGAAAACATTTTTTCCTTGATAGTACTATTTTTGTGGTGTATGGTTTTCTTTGCATGCTATAAAGTAAAGATTTCCCAGTTATTTTTAAATGTAATGGGAAATGTAAACAGGTGTTTCTGTTCTCATTTCCCTTTCTTTCTCCCTTCTCTCTTTCTTCTTATTCGGTTTTAAGAAATGTAGGCACTGCAATGTAAAAAAAAATAGTCTAGTTAAAAGAATATGACAAAAATTAATTTACGTTTTCTCACTCTTGCATGGGGAATAACTGGATTAAATACCTTAAATTGATTTAGTAACAAGTTTTAAGAGCAGGCAAATGAATGAAAAAGAATATTGAATATTATGAGGATTTTTTCTAGCAAATGAATGTATGCTTAGTAGCAGTTCTATGTCTGGCCTCAGGTCTCCAGGTAGACAATCTAATGGAGAGAAGTTGACTGTCTTTTTATTATGTCACCTTGGCGACAGTCTGATGGTGGGAGATTGGCTGTCTGGTCCTCAATTCTCCACAGAGACAGCCTGATGGAGAGAAGTTGGTTGTAGTCTGGTGGAGAGTGATTGGCTGGGGGCAAAAGGAAAGGGAGGAGAGAGGCTGGCTGGGGGATGATGTTCTCTGAAAGCATTCGGGGGTTTTCCCAGCTGGGAGAGCTACAGAGATGGGGTGGGACCAGATGGCACATGGTAGAAGCACAGACTGCACCATGCATCTTAACATGGATAACCTTTCTTTTAGGTTAACTCAAGTCTATCAGTGGGGGTGTCAGTTTGGGACATTTGTTCCTATTAGGAGGGTAAAACTTCAGTATTTAAAGATGTACGGAGTTTTGTGTGTTAGTATTACATTCATAGATTTTAGGGGGTATTGGGGTTTGCTTTTACTTTATTTTTTTTTTTATTTTTTGGTTTCAGTAAAACAAAATGTTTTGTAAGATGTGACATAGGCTGAAATGGATGTCACAAGAAACAACTATGTAAAAGTTCAACCTGCCAGTGTATGCATGTAACACAAAAGCTGGAACCAGACATTTAACAAAAAAGTGTTATACATAAAAGGTGGGAATAATAACTTTTTAATACAGTGATGCTTCCTGTAATATCTTTAAATGCCAATGATCTCACAGATAAATGCAAAAAAGAAATAATAGTAAATTATATTAAAATGTAGAATGCAAATAGTTATGTTACAGGAAACACACTTGGAAATTGTAATTTTAATTGTAAGAACAGCTCCAGTAGTGATAGAAGATGATAAAAAAGATAATAATGGCAGATTTTTAGTGATAAGGGGCTATTGGCAAGGAAGGAGGATTACACTGGCATGTATTTATATTCCACCTAAAACTGCTTTAATGGAGCTTAAGAAAATTCTGGGAGAAATAAACAGTTTTCAGCAAGGAATATTACTTTTAGGTGGGACTGGAATTTGATTTGCAGCAGTAAAGATGTGTCTGGAGGCCCAGAAGGGAAAGTATAATAAATGAGGATAGATTTTTGAAGGAATGTATGAAAATATTTGACAATGAAGATGTGAATTCAGTAATAAGAGTTCAGAGTGAATTTACATATTATTCCCCAAGACATAAAAACTGGGCTAGGCTAGGCAGAATTTAAATTTCACAGGAACATGTGCATTTAATTGAAGGTCTTGATACGTACCCAACAACTATTTCAGATCATATGCCAATAATAACTAAAATGAAATCACAGAGTAATGAAATAAAAATAAGACACTGGACTTTCCCACCTATCTGTTGAAAAGAGAGGAATTTAAGGAATGGGTTGTGGAGATTATTCAGGAGATATTCAAGAGGATAGAAGTTACTTCTGACAATATAGCTAGGGAGTGGGATAAAATTAAGGTGGAGTTTAAAAATAGCGTGGAAATAAAAGAAAGGGAGACATGCATCTGGAGTGTTTCTCCCCGGACCTCCTCTAGAAAATGGGTTCTGTCCCAGTCATACTTTCTCAGTAAACAAATGTTAAATAAATAAATAAATAATATGGTTAAGTAGTAACAAGAATTATTTAGAGGGAATGACAAATGTTAAAGTATTGCAGAACAGAGGGATTCTCACAAAACAAGAACAGGATCAACTGCAGAATGCTAAACAGAAAATAAAGAATTACCTTGATAATATACGTGAGTTTAGAAATAATGCTCTTAAGCAACTGCTTTTTTATAACACCAGAGCACAAAAACTTTTAGCACAACAACTCAGGCAACAAAAAGTAGAAATGGCTGTCACAAAGTTTAGGGAGCATATAACAAGGAAGGTAAAAAGAGATCTTGTAGAAGTATTGGAAATATTTTGGAAATTCTATGAAACTTTGTTTAACGCAGAGAAATATGGAAATCAAGAAAAGATACAAATGTAAAAGCTTATGGAAGATTTTAATATGCTAAGGACAGAGGAAAATGAGACTCAGTTACTAATGGTTAGGATAGGAGGAGTTGAGATAAACATTGTGATGTATAACCAATCTACAGGAAAGTCCACAGTAATAGATGGTATTCTTGTGGAAGTTTGGATGCTAGGAGGGAAAAACTGATACAGATCTGGAAGGTTTTATTTAACAGTATTTTAAGAGGAGGAGAAGTACTAACATCCTGGAAGAAAGCAGTGGTAGCTTTTATACCTAAAAATGGTAATGATCCATCAGATCCAACTTCATACAGGCCCATTTCAATACTAAATCATGACTATAAAATGTTTATTTTATACTCTAAAAAATGGCAAATGTAATGCTAAGATTGCTATATATGGATCAGTGTGGCTTTGAGGAGGGGAAGCAAACATCTGACAACATTAACAGAACAGTGATGACCCAGAAGTAAACAAAATGTAAGATAATACCATTGTTGTTGGTCTTGTGAAGGCTGCCAGCCCAGCCAGATAGAATTTTGTAAATAATTATTATGTCATTTGTGAATAGTAATATGATTTGTAAGATTGCCTTAGAAATGTAATACAACTATATGCTCTGTACTGAAACTCAAGATTGTAATCACACTGCACCCTGCTGGAAAAGAGCAGAAATGTGTATAAACTACATGCCTATGCAAATGTATATGTTGATGGTAAAGGCTGGAATATACAGAGTTAACGTGCAGACTCTAAGGAAATAAGCGGAGCTTGTTTATGACTGTTATCTCTGTTTTAGCTGAAAGCAGACACAATGTCTAGAGTTGTAGGCTTTCCTATTGTCTGGAAACAGAGGTAATTACAGGTTCCCAGGGTAATTGTTTTAGGACTTCCAGTTTTAGGTAAACTTCTAAGAGATAAGTGTCAACTTCTAAGAGGTAAGTATTTTTGACAGAGACATGTTAAATTCTGTTGGTATCTGTTTAGCCTGGGAACTAGATGCAAGTGTCAAATAGTGATGTCATCTAGCTAACCCAGCAGTAATGTTTATTATTAGTTTAAGAACTATTTCAGAGAGAATGTCAGTACATTTTATATTTTGTTTTGGACCTGTAAACATTTCTTCAGCACTTCACATCTGTATTTGCCTTGCTCTGTAAGACATTTAGGACATAGGATCTCTTAGAGATAAATACGAATATAGTTAGAGTATACTAGATGTTTTCTGTATTTATGTGAGACTGTTCAGCAGCGTCATTTTAAAAATATTTCCTGTGATTCTGAACTCTGTTGTCACTGTATTGAGTTACTGAGTACTGTCTTGTTCTTTTATTATTTATTATTAAATATATTTAAACCTTTTAATTGTGGCTGGTTTGTGTAGAGATATTTAAGCTCTTAGTGTACTTGCATATGTATTTGGTGATATTGTGTAGGCCACTCCTAAATAGCATTGCTGTTGGTCATACCATTTGGATAAAAGTAACATTATACATTAGAACTGGTCACCCTTTGGGAAGGACCTTAAGTAGCTGATAATGAGTCTTTGGTGCAGTGATTTCTACCTTATAGTCTGGGCAGAAAGGGGCATAGCTAGTGAACCTGTGCCAGCCTTCCCCAGGAGTGTCTGAGTGTTTGTATATAAATCAAATCTCAAAGTGTGTGTGTGTCAGTTACTTGGGCAGGGACATGAAGCACTGGTTGGACAGAGAGGGTGCTGGAGGTTTTGGCTTGACCACTCAGCTGAGATCTTAACCCTATAGCTGTGCCAGTGGGGAGTCTTATTTGGGATCTGGAGAGAGAGAGAGAAACCAGCCCCAGACTGACTGTGATCTCTGTGTGCTCTTAAGGGAAATTGCACTTTACTGTGTGTGTAGTTGTCATCTTCCCAATGTGCACATCCCTCACTGGTGTTAGTGGTGAGGATTGAGGCTCCTTGATTGCTGGGCCAGTACAGGGGCATCACAGATCTTGATGCAGCAAAAGTGCTTGATAGAGTAAGCTGGGACTTTATGAGTAGGGCAATGAAAACATTTACATTTCCTGAAAAAAATATAAGGTTGATTAGGAGAGTATATAAGGTTGATTAGGAGGATATATGAGGGATTGGATGTGAAAATTAAAGAGGGTGGGGTCCTCTCTGAAAAATTGTGTTTGAGCAGAGGAATCAAGCATGGGTGTCCTCTTTCTCCTTTGGTATTTGCAATATATTTAGAGCCACTGGCAAAGAAAATAAGGGACTCAGAAATTCAAGGTTATAATTAGTATGGTAGTCAAGAAAAGCTGTCACTATTTGCAGAATATATTATTTTATACCTGACAAAACCAGAAACAGACATTACAGTGTTGTGGAACATTTTGAGACAGTTTCAGATCTTTTTGGGATACAAAATTAATGAAGCTAAAACAAAGGCAATAGCGATAAATTACGTACTCACAGATGAATTGGTTCAGCAATATCCATATTTATGGGGACATGATAAAATGAAGTATTTAAGAGTATGCATTAAAAGTTATTCTGGTGTGGAAGGTAAGGTTATGTGAGAAGAGACTAAATAAAACCTAATAAAAAAACTGAGACTATGGAAGCTTTGTTATATGTATATGGATAGTAAGATACAAGCAGTTAAAATGTTTTAGTCCCATTGTTCTTATACACAGGTCAGGTATATTTTGATCAACCAGAGGAGAAGTTGTGAATAACAGTTAATAAAAAGCTGAAGTACTTTATCTGGGAGGGGAAGATAGCAAGAGTCAAGTAGGATAAGCTGATTCTTCCAGGAGAAGAGGGCGGATTGGGATTACCTGATTTGAAGGGGTATTTTAGAGCTGCAGAGTTAAAGCTCCTATACGTAACATAAGCAGAAAACTATAACTCAAAGTAGAAAGGGATGATGATAAAATGGGAAGTTCAAGAAACAAGAAGGGACTGAATTTTTGGATGCAGGCCTTTAAGGAAAACATCAATAATCATGCAGAATACTATATCTATAAAGCAGCAGAAAGCATCATAAGAACTAAGCCAACACGGAAATGGAGAAAGCAGATTCTGCAAATAGGGATGACTGTAATTAGGGATAAAGTCAATACACAAGAGGGTGATGGAATTTACTGGGGAAAATTATAGAATGGGTAGACACCAAGAATTTATTTGGACTGCAGGTTAGAGATTGCCTTCCCTATCAAGGATTGACATCAGAGTATAAGCAAAGAGAAAGAAATTGAGGGGTTCTTTAGCACTGGTAGAATCTAGAACAGAAGCTGCCAGTAAAAAAGGAATACTTAGTAAAGCATGTAAAATATTGCATGATAACTATGAGAATCAATCAGATGAGGATAGAAAGGATTGGGAAGAGAGAGAGACTGGATAAGCAGTTCACAAAGAACCAATGAGAGGGTATATGTATGTTTCTCAAATATGCAACAAAATCTAGAAAATTTTGGATTTTTGCTAGGAAATGTTTACCTAGATATGTTTATACCCCAAGTAGACACCAGATAATTTTTCCTCAGGTAGACAACAATTGTTGGAGGCATGACAGGGAAGAAAGAGGTAATAGGAAACATATTTTCTGGGAGTGTGATGACTTGACAGACTTTAAGGATTCCATACAGGATGCACTATCGGAGATGTTGGATGGGCAGATCGGAGTGATGAGGGAAATTATTTTTTTGAGCTACGATACAGAATTGGGATTGCATAGACATGGTAAGGCCTGTGTCTAATTATGGTGGCTGCCAAAAAAACAATTACTGGAAAATGGAAATCAAAAACTAAACCAGCTATACTAGAAGTACTGAATATAGAACAGAGATAAAACAACTGGAACTGAGATCTTTAGAAAAGGGTAGGAGCAACTACGTAGGAAAAAATAAGAATTGTGGGAACAATACATACAGGCGAGGAATGAGGTTTAAAAAAAGGCAGAAATTAAATGAGCTATGTCACGTTTGAATGAAAATGATTGGGTAGATTATAAGTGATGTATAATGTTTGCAACTGGGAGTGTGTCAGTAAGGTTTGTGATGTAAAATGTTTGCAACTAGGATTGTGTTGGTGTGGTTTGTTTTCATTTATATAAATATATGATTGCCTGTGTCGTAAGTGATGGTTTAATAAAGATGTTTCTTGCTTAAAAGAAAGGTCAGAAACTGAATAATTTATGTAATGTTGTTTAGGTAATATATGTGAAGTATAATGTTTACAAACGTGACCTTGTTAATACAGTTTGATTACTTTTATATAAATGTAAATGTGCCTATGTCACAAGTGATAATTCAATAAAGGTGTTTAAAAAAAATAGAATGACACACCCACTTTGTGTAAATTCTAGGAAATATAAGGCTGTAGCAAAGCACTTTGATTTGGTGCCAAATGGTTTATGGCAAGGCAGTGACTGTTTAGTGAATTAATTATCTTGAAGTGTTCCAACTCAATAATTATAGTGGTAAGGACCTTCCCAGAAACATAATTCTATTCACTCTATAATGAATGCCAAGTTTTACTAACAGACACTTCACAAGCCCTCTGCATGTCCTTGTACAAAAGCCAGGCAGACCTGTCAAGCTCTGCAGAGATTCCTTGATGTTGTACAAGACTATGAAGGTGTGGTGAGGTGAGGGTGTGGTGCTTAAATGTTAGATTCATGCTTTTGATTGGTCACTGCAAATGTTCCTCCTTCCAGTCACTGTCCTCCTCTTTCCTATCATCATCGTATGTTTAGGGACATAATCATGCAGGTGTAAAGTTTTGATAGCTAACAAAATTAAAAATGGATGCATGCTAGTTTATCATTATGATGGTGATGTATTATCATGAGAAAAAGTCATAATTAATCGAAGAATCCAGTACTCTTTTATTAGGTAATTTAAGGTATATACACTGAAGGGTTGTAGTAATCATATATGCCTTCTTTGTTTGTGTGTGTGTGTGTGTGTGTGTGCACGCGCGCATGCATGTCTGTATATCTGTATGTTATTCTGAATGGATCTGGTGTGTGAGTGTGTGTGTGTGTGTGTGTGTGTGTGTGTGTGTGTGTGTGTGTGTGTGTGTGTGTGTGTGTGTGTGTGCACGTGAGCATGTGTATCTTTGTGCGTATATTGTCTTGCTAATGAGAGAGGAACAATATTTTACTTAAAGACTAAAATATCTGTCATTAGCTACGCTTATGCACATGAACATGTATCCAGTACTGTAATCTTGTAGAAATAAAACGATCATATAGAAAGATAGTCAGTCATCCTAGACTTGACTGGTTGAAGTCCACGCACTGTAGCGCAAAAGCTATTCTTTCCCCTGATAGTGCTTTCCAGAATTATCTGTAAAGCAGTCTTATGCACAGAGAACGTCATACCATAGTAATAACTTGTTTCTGTTCATCACCAAGAGGGAGCGATGAAATCAATCTGAAATGTAACAAAAACTGACAGCTCAGAAGTACAACTAGTGTTTATTGGTAAGCACTTTCGACTGGAAACCCAGCCTTTATCAGACAATTTTCAAAAAAATCATGTGCCTCATTTTATACAAACCACAATACAATCATCTAATTAAACAAAATTGACTATTAAAAAATCAATTTCCCCACACAATTTGCTGTATAACTAATATAAAACCAATACACATTGCTACAAAATTCACCTATTAAACACCCTCATCTTTAAAATACTCAGAATAGAAATAGTTTCATTTAAATCTGGTAAAACAGAAGATAAACTTGCCACCAATATTTTTTATTTTATAATACAATTTTCCAAGGACCTCCCCTGGGACTCAACTTAATTTGTTCTAATGCAACAAAACCAAAAAATGATTATCAACCTGTTCAATGTGTCTATATAGGGCGTTGTTTTTTTTTACATCTAGATATCTCATACAGATGCTCATAAATAAGCTGTTTTAACTTACGTTCTGTCTTGCCTATATAATAGGCAGGACAGTCCAAGCACTTTGCAGCATACACTACCCCTTTTGAGCCACAATTATAGTGACCAAAAATAATAATTTATTTGTCACCTAACTGAATTGTTTCACATTCATAAATTTTACAACATTGGTTACAAGACCCACACTTCATCATCATACCCTTTTGTTTGGTCTTATTAGCTATAAGGGTGTCACACCAATCTTTTAAACTCCTATCCCTTCTGTATACCACTTTGGGGGAAAAACCCAATATACTACTCACCTCCCTATCACCTGAAATAAATTACCAATTTTTGTGTAAAATCCATAACACTGCTTGACTATAATTAGAAAAAGTAGTAATAAAAGCTATATTCCTATTAGAAAAATCCATGTTCCCAGTAGAAAGATTATTAACTCCTACACTCTCTGTAATAACATTTACTAAGTTGCCTGAATTATCTGCTACTACCTCATTCATATTCACACTATTTTGAGTATTGACTTCTAAAAGGGGGGGGGGGTAAAAAAAACATGTTCCTTTACTAGTCACTTCACAAATTACACATTCCACCATTGGTCTAGGATAATCTCTATTAAGGAACATCTGCCCTATAAACTGACATTCATCAACAAATTCATTCATCAAAGTAACCATCCTTGCAGCTCGCACCATTTGACCCTTTATTACCCCCTTCTTCACATGGCAAGGATGGTTACTAGAATAATGCAAAAATATGGGCGAGTAAGTCTTTTTCCTATATATAGTAGATTTTAAACACCCCCCCCAATATGTCATTGGGTAATAAAACATCTAAATATACTATTTTCCCCCATTTGGTATGAAAATTCCAAAAATTCGGTAGACATATTAAAATAATCAATAAAACCAGGTACCAAATCCTTGGGACCGCACCATACAAAAAATAAATCATCTAAAAGCCAGGTATACATTTTGATATGTGACATAAAAGGTGCATGAAACAAGTGTTTGGCTTCCCACATGGCCATAACCACATTGGCATAAAGGACCTCATTGCCACCCCTTTCACTTGTTTGAAATAATGACCATCATAGAATATAAATTTTTACACAACACTTATTCTAATAAATGTGAAAGCACATTAATTTTATCCTGACTAATAGGTATAATATCCATAAAAAATTTGTAAACCACTCCACCCCTACCTCATGTGGAATGCAGGTGTACAGATCCACAGTTAAAAATACAAACTCATTCAAATTACTGTTCTCCATCTCCAATTTATGACATTTAGATAAAAAGCTCCAAGAGTCTTGGCACAAATAGTCAAGCTTACCTAAATTAGTTTTTAACTGCCAATCAAGGCCGGTGCTGGCATTTTGGGTGCCCCCAGCAAGGTTCAAGTTGGGGGCCGTACTCAAGAGAACATCAAGCATGCCCACATTGCCATTGCACCCCTTCCCTGTCAAGCTCATCCAGCACCATTTAACCACTAGTGTCACTACATTCAGATCATTAAGAATTGATGTGCCAAGCCACAGACTGGCATTTAATACCAAGGTTACATTACCATAACCCCCTGTACTACAGTACGGTAGCTACTCACAGGTACACACACTGACTGGCATGTAGTACCAATGTTGCATTAAGACAAATCCCTGTACCACAGCAAGGTAGCAACTCAGGTGCACACACTGACTGGCATTCTGTACCAATGTTACATTATGACAAACCACTGTACCACAGCAAGGTAGCTACTCACAGGTTCGCACACACTGACTGGCATTTAGTGCCAGTGTTATATTATGATAAACCCTGTACCACAGCAATATAGCGACTCAGGTACACACACTGACTGGCATTTAGTACCAATGTTACATTCCGATAAACCCCTGTACCACAGCAAGGTAGCGACTCACAGATGCACACGGCAAGGTAGCAACTCAAAGGTGCACACACTGACAAGCATTTAGTACCAATGTGACATTATAAAACCCCTGTACCACAGCAAGGTTGCCACTCAGCTGCACACACACACCAAATGGCATTTAGTGCCAGTGTTATATTATGGACAAATCCCTGTACCACAGCAAGGTAGCCACTCATAGATGCAGACACTTATTGTGTACTCAACTGCCCAGATTTTCAAAGAATGTCCAGATGTGACTCTTGTTTGGTCTGTTCCTCAATTTGAGTTTTCTGGATGCTTTTGTGGCAAATCATTGATGACTGAATTCATTAAATGACAGGCATTTCAGTTTAACTTCATATACCCTTTAGAACATGCATGATAAGACCTTTTATTCTAACATTTTCAGTTTATAAGAGCAATATTTAAAATTTGCCCAGATCTTTGGGGCTGGAACCCCATTATCTGTGGCTTTGTCCAGATTTTGTGCCATGTGATTGTGAGCTACAGCTGGCATTTAGTAGCAATGTTGTTACATTATGACAAGCCTCTGTACCACATCAAGGTAGCCAGTCCCACACTGACTCCCCACAAAGACACCCACACTGACTGGCATTTAGTAGCAATGTTGTTACATTACGACAAGCCTCTGTACCGCATCAAGGTAGCCAGTCCCACAGAGGTACACAAAGACACAGACACCGACACAGACTCCCACACAGACAGACTGACACACAGACTGGCACACACAGACTGACACACAGACACCCACACAGACACCCACACAAATTGACACAAACACCCACACTAACTGAGACAAAGACAGACTCCCACATAAAGACAAAGACTCCCACATAGGGACTCCCACACAGACACACACAAAGACACAGACTCCTTCACATTGGACAGAAGCACACTAAAACAGACACTTGCACACAGGACAGACACCCACACATGATAAAGACTGCACTACAGCAAGACTGAACATTAACACCCACACATACACAGGACAGAGGCACCCACGCCCACAAGTACAGAGCCAAGACCAGGACAAATTTACTATAGGACTGAACATAAACCCACACAAGATTAAGTAAGCACTACCACAAAACAGAACAGACACCACTCTCAAATACAAGACAATGACAGCAATATAGCAAGACTTAAGCAGTATTAGATAAACTGACATCACTCAAGGCAGTTACTGACATGCAGAACAGCCACACTGCAGATGTACACAACACAGCTATGGGACACAGAAAAGACTACAGACAACATACAAGGGAAAGCCATGGGGATTACAGAACCTGAGGCAGACTCAAACTCAAACAAACCCAAAAGAAAGCCATGGGGATTACAGAGCCTGACGCAGCCAGACTCAAACCCAAATAAACACACAAAAGAGACATGGGGATTACTGAGCCTGAGGCAGACTCAAACCCATGCACAGAGTAATGGGGATTAGTAAGTCTGACACAGGCAGACTCAAACCCAGAGAGAAAAAGGTGAAGACCAGAGTGTCATTCATCTTCCATATGCATTTACTTCTTCAGCTTCTGACTGCTGCCACTTGTCTGTTCTTCCTGTACTTCTGTCCTAACCCCCCCGATGAGTCCTGCCGCTTTCAACTGTCCTACCATCCTGATGAGTCCTGCCACTACCCTGCCGCTCCACATGAGTCCTGCTACTCCCAATGAGTCCTGCCACTCCCGACATGTCCTGCCACTCCTAGCTACCTTTACCTAACATCCTGCTAGTTCCATCCTCATGGTCCTACCTGTTGGAGGTACGCAAACAAAAAGTGAATACCCAGCATACAAGCCACACTAAGATACTATCTGAAATGACTGCCTGACAGCATTATAAAAGATTACTGGAAAGGAAATGTGAGCACATACCTAACCTATAGTTTTACTGGGATCTTACAAATTTTCTTCCGGACAAAGTCTTCAATGAGGCTGCCATGAGATACACTTTGTCCCACTTCATGCTCAATTGAGAGCACAGCTAAGCCTGAAAATCTCTCCTGACACATTGATGAATGCAGGTATGTCTTTATGAGTTTCAGCTTAGAAAAGTTGCGTTCTGCAGTAGCCACTGTAAAGGGTGCAGTCAAATAAATGCGCAGTGAAACATAAGTATTTATATATATGTCTTGCAAGTGGTTGCGAATAAGGAAATTTAACACAGTCAGTGGTGATGATTCATTATCAATCATTCGAGAAAGGCTTTTAAGTTTGTACCCAAGGTCAGAGTCATCAATATCACAGTGGCCACTTATCCTGTCAGTCAGTTGTTCTTTCAGAGCCTTGCAGTGTTGCAGCAGTATGTCTTCTGCAACATCACTCAAGGCTTTAATATTTGATAAAAATCCAAAGGCCTCATCAAACTCTGAAAGCTGCTGAAACCAGTCAGTAAACAATTGGATTGTTGTGTCCAGCAGCACATTGAAGAACTCTACATGTAATTTTACCACTGGATCCTGTACAGTCTTATCTTCTCCTTCATAGTCAAAGAACCATTTTACTTTCCTCTGTCTCTTTTCTTGAAATGTGGTGCCAACGTCCAGTTCTTCCACTGTCTTGGAGGCTTTGCCCATGGCATGTTGAAATCCCATTTCTCTGTAATTCTTTAGCAGGTTCATAGTGGATGCCAGCACTTTGACACATGTCGAAATATCAACAGATGGACTCTGCAGAACTTTGCTTGCATGATTTACCTCTGTCAGCACATCAAACCAAACCACTAAACATACAATGAACTGGTATGACATAAGTTCTGAGCACAGTCCTCTTGCTTGTTGATATGTTACAGCATCATTTGTATGTACTGCTTGCCTTATCTCCTGTAATGACTCCCTTCAATTGAAATCTTACTGCCTTGACAGAGTCTATCCTGCATTCCCAGCGAGTCTCCGACAGTGGCTTCACAGTGACATTTGTGTGCCGTTTTAAGATCTGCCATTGACTTGTTGATGCTGAACAGAGTATGTAAATGTTCTGCAGACATCCAAAGAATGACACTGCCTGTACTGATGAATGTGCTCCATCACTAACTATAAGATTTAAATTATGGCAGGCAACAGCACATAAAAAGCCCTTCAATTCCTCTGTTTTATCTGGGCCTGCACTCCAGCTCATTTCCCCTTCATGTTGCTGCCATTGTCGTATCCTAGTCCTCAACAGTCGTTAATGTCCAGTTGATGATTTTGAAGAGTCTGAAAAAGAGCTTCTGTAAGTCCTGCCCCAGTTGTGTCATTCACAGGTACAAATCCCAGAAAATGTTCCTCAACTGTGGCTGCAGTCTGTGAAATATCCACATACCGAACTACTACAGCCATTTGCTCTTGATTGCTGATGTCTGACATGCAATCAAGAAACACAGAAAAGTACCTAGCGTCCTTCACCCTCCCTACAGTGATCCTTAAAATAGCATTTGCAATCAGCTGGATGACTTCATTCTGTATATCCTTCCCAAGATAGTGATCCATTACTTCTTTATTCCGAATACGATGCAAATGTTCAGCCATGACAGAGTCAAACTGCGACAAAAGTTGCACTTGACCTAAGAAATTGCCATTGCCATAGGTGTTCAAGGCATCAGTTGTACCACAGTATGCCATGTTCCATTCTGCCAAGTACTGGACAACAGCAATAATGCGTTCTAACACCACGCCAGTGAGTTATCTCCTTTTCATCCACTGCTTGTCTCTTATCATCCATAGTCTACCTACTCTTTATTCTGTTGTCCATTTCCTTCCACTTCATCATGCATGCTGTATGCTCTGGTGCTCGGGCATGGCTGTGTAAAGCTTTGGACATCTCTCTCCATGCTTTGTAACCACCTGACCTGAGAAGATGGTTAGAATGTCCAAACAATTTGCATGCAAAGCAAAACAGTGCGTCCTTTGAGACTGAATATGTCAGCCAACTGCGTTTTGCTGTCTCTCCATTAGGCAGCTCATGGAAATAGTTCTCAGATGTAAATCTTCTTTTCTGCTCATTGACTGGGAACTGTGGTAACACCACTTGCACAGGTCCATACTGAATGGCAGCTACCCTAAACTCATCCCTAATCAAGTCTGGCCAAGTCCATAGATCCTCCAAAGATGTACCTGACACTCCCTGCAAGTCATAGGCCACATCTGTCACTACGGAAGTATGGGCTCCTTCTGTATCATAGTCTGGTGATCCAGGCAACACCTCTACAGGTGAACCTGCATTTGCTGCCATGCTTTCACCCATGATAACGGCTGTAGGTCTACAGGAGGTAGCCTGTGGTGTAGCCGCAAGAGAGTGGTCACTTTCTAGTGAAAGGATGCTGGCCTCACAGTGGTCAGATTGTAATGCAGAGCCATTGTGTTGCCCTGAAGGCAGACTTTTTCCTGAATCTCCCCTCTCTGATGAGTCACAGAAACATATCATAATGGAACCCTGTCTCTTTGCATCCTCATTCCTCTGCTGCTGAAGCTTTCTTATTGCTGCTCCTGACAAATATGTATGCTTCATCTCTAACTGGGAATGGAAGTAAAGCAGAATTACTACACATGCAGACAGAGTCTTTTTATCATACTGTTATTAAAAATGCTTAGTGACTTGCATTGACATCAGTCACTATTGCACTGCAGGCAGAAAAACTGAAGAATGACTAACCAGTAGGCGCAAACAAGTAATGAGAGGCCCAGGTTCAAGTTTCATGTTAAATATCTAACACTAAAGGTGAACTTCAGCTTTTTCTACACAATTCTTCCCCTGTCATCCCCCTAAACATGTGAAGAGGCCACAAATGATGCAAAAGATCGATATTACAAGCTCTCAGACTAAAGTCTGAAAGAACTATTGACTAGGAGAGGCACAAGTTTGAATGGGAACACAACAAACTGAGGCAAGACAAATGTTACGGTACAATACAGACTACACATGCCCACAACCTCTCAATCTCTTAGCAATCTTGAACAAACCCAAATCATTGGTTGAACAAATGAGTCAAATCATGGATTTGCTAGAAAACCTCATTTGTGAGGGGTGTAGAAGTGGCACACAGATTGGGAGACATTCCCACAACCCCCACAGGATCCGTGTACAAAAGCTTAAATCCAGGGAATGTACCATGTATTACATGGAGGGCATGAAACAAGAAGTCCATTTCTGTTAGTAGCCTCAGCACTCCACATTGTGCTATGCAATCATTTTGAGAGAGAACAGGCCAAAAACCAAAAACATCTGGGCACAATTCTCGCAGGCCCCATCAACCTCCTAAACTGTCAATATAATTCAGACAGCCAAAAAACTTGGATAGCAGAGCAGTGTTTGCAGTAGTATGCATTAAAGACATCAATACATTCTGTGGAATTCTTACCCCCCCGTCTCGGCACAATTTTGGATGAAGTGAAAACAAAATTAACAATGTGCTTATACAGTCCATTACTAAAACAACTCCAGGCAAACAGTGGACACTGCAACATTTTCACAGGCCCTAACCACACTCCAAAACTTTCAATACAATAGCTATGGACAACAAAAAAAATTGAAGTCATTGCAACAAGGCATATCAAGGACAGTTAAACAGCACTATAAACAGAAAGAACAGTGTTTGCATTAGCAGGCATTAAGATATCAGTACATTCTGCGGAATTCTTAACCCCTCCCCCTCAAGTCTAGGCAGAATTCTGGATGAAGTGAAAACAAAAAGGCATAGCATAAACAATGTGCTTAATGTCCGTGACCCCCTATAAAAATACTCCAAGCAAACAATGGACACTGCAACATTCTCACAGGCCCTAACCACACTCCAAACCTTTCAACACAATAAGTACGGACAATGAGAAAAGTTAAGCCATTGCATCAGTAGTACATTGTTGTTCAACACAATAGTAGCGTAACAGGGTTTGCATTAGTATACATTCAAACATCTACACCTTCTGCAACATTCTCACAGCTGCTAACTAAACTCCCAACTTTAGGCATGGTAAACAATGTACAAGTCCTCTCAGCCTCCAAAGAGCATAATTCAAACAGCCAATAATAACTGCAGAACAAGGCGTAACATCAGGGATAGTTAAACAGTACTATAAACCTAGCCAGCCGAACAGTGTTTACATTAGCATGTATTAAAATATCAGGCTCCATCAACCTCCAAATAGCATAATTCAAACAGCGAAAAATAACTGCAGAACAAGCTGTAACACCAGGGATATTTAAACAGTACTATAAAACCTAGACAGCAGAACAGTGTTTGCATTAGCATGCATTAAGATATCAGTACATTCTGCGGAATTCTCACCCCCCCCCCACCCCACCCAGCCGATGCACAATAATCCTGGATAAAGTGAAAATCAAAAACATAGGCATAGCGTTAACAATGTCCTTATACAGTACGTGACCCCCATTAAAAAAGCTCCAGGCAAACATTGAACACTGCAAGATTCTCACAGGCCCTAACCACACTCCCAAACTTTCAACACATTAACTACGGACAACAAAAAAGTTGCAGTCATTGCATCAGTGAGTAGAACATTGCAGTTATATACTATAGTAGTTTAACAGGGTTTGCATTAGTATACATTCAAAACATCCATGCCTTCAGCAGCAACATTCTCACAGCTGCAAACTTCCCTCCCAACATTAGGCATTTTAAGCAATGTACAGGCCCCATCATCCTCCTAACCTCTCAGCACAATTCAGACAGCCAAAAAAACTGTAGAACAAGGTGTAACATCAGGGATAGTGTAAAACAGTACTATAAACCTAGATAGCGGAACAGTGTTTGACAAACTTGTAAAAAAACTCAAAACCTACTGCAAATTCAGTTGACAATCTACCAACAGTTTCAAAAAATAGCAGCTGAAGCCAGTTCTTATCCTGAATACTTAAAAGATCCATTATTGAGCAGTACACATCCCAACCATCTGGAAAATATACATTATACCCTTGCCCAAATGTGGAAACTTGACAGAACTTAAATTATAGGCCAAGAGCAATTCTTCCCCCACTACCTGAACTCCTAGAGGAATGCATTCATTCTCAACCAATAATTTACTTGCCAAATCTCAACATGGCTTCAGGCCTCATGGTGTAACTGCCCTCCTCAATTATACCAACACCATCAATTTACAAATGATGGTATCATCTGGCTTTCTCAATTTGTTAAAGGCCTTTGTCAGAGTCTCTCAACAAACTACTAACTACTCTCACCAACCTTAATCGGACCCCCCTAGCCCTCCACTGACTCCAAAGCTACCCAACAGGCCATAAAGAGCCATAAAATGTTTCCAGTATCTACCCCCCTCTACTTCCACTCACATTAGGAGTCTCACAAGGCTACATCCTTGATCCACTTCAATTTAGTGGATTATCAACCTCAATACCGCCACATCCATAGCACTCACAACCCAATATGCTGACATCGATACACTTGTGTTACATCTACCATGCAACAGGTCATGTCTCAACCCAGGCTGAAATAAACTAATCTTCACAACTTACCCCATATGCCTAAGACTATTGACTTAGACAGCAGCATCTCACAAGACTGCCCACCTATTCCTGCTCTAGCCAACTACAATATCCTTCTCTTTCTCATTATTTATCTCCCCTCCTTTTCATCACCCCTATCCCATTCTCTCTACCTTTTACATATACAGCATAGATACTGCCAAAACAAAATCCTCTTGCCCCAAATAACTAACTTACACACTCTCCTAACCAAAGGGCAATCAAAATTAAATGTATATTACATTTCACATTCCTTTATATTGTCCCTTGTATAAACAGATAAACTGAACTTATTTTGCATATTTCTAGCACCTGTGTACTAAAAAGCATTTCTCCCTGGGCCTCCTCCTATCCCAGTCAGACTACCCAGTAAACAAATGTAACATAAGTAAAGTAAAACTGGTATAACCCCAGCCCCTCACCCCCCATCCTCTTAGCACAAGAACTCTACATAAAAGCAAATTAAAACTGATAAAACCAGTCCCCACCTCCCCAATCCTCATAGTACAAGAATACCACACAAGTGAAAAACTGGTAAAACCACAGCCCCTCACCCCCCATCCTCTTACCACCAGAGCACAAACATAAAATAAAACTGGTACAACCACAACCTGACCCCCCCCCCAACCCTCTTAACACAAAAACTCTACACAAAACCAATATAAAACTGGTACAACCACAACCCTCCCATCTTCTTAGCACAAAAACTCTACACAAAACCAAAATAAAACTAGTACAACCACAGCCCCAAAATAAAACTGGTACAACTACAGCCCTCACCCCCACAAACCTCTTAGCACAAAAACTCTACACAAAACCAAAATAAAATTAGTTCAACCACAGCCCTCACCCCCCCAAACCTCTTAGCACAAGAAATATGCAAAAAAAAACAACCCCCCCCACAAAAAATAAAGTTAAAACTAAACCCAAAAACTTACCTTTTATGCTTTCTATAGAGGGCTGCTTCCAATACTCTGCCCCCTCTTCACGACTGTAGGCTCACCTCCTCTGCTTGCCTTCCTCAGACCCTCAGTCCCTTTGAAGTTGCCCTTAAAAGGACAGTTTGTCAGATATTTTGAGAAGTTGCCCTTAGAAGGACAGTTTAAAAAGAGTAGAATCCAAAGACCACGACCGCTGCAAAGGCTTCAGTCCACCGCTGATCCGTTCCTGATGTTGTCCGTCCTCACTCCTCATGCTGGTCCAAACCCGGCTCGATCTCTGCACTCTGCTGCTGCTAAGGAACACTCCTCTGTTTAAAAACAAGAGAACTGATCCTTATTAGCTGCAGGTGCCTTTTTCAAGGCAGTTTGTGCAGGAAGTGATTTGCAAGGACCAATCAGGTCCTTGCTTCATCACTTCCTACTTTAAAAAATAAAAAAAAAAAAAAACAAGGACTTAGTTTGCAGGCTGTTGCAGCCAATCAGATCCCTTGTTTCACCGAGTGGACCTGATTGAGTGCAGCTGGTCAACGAATCCAAAAAATAAAAATAAAATAAAACGGAAATACAGTCCAATTTTCACGGTGATGGCAGGGTCCAAGAAGCCGGACTGTGAGGACGTCCCACAAGGAGTCGAGCCAAAGAAGAGCAACGCCGGTCAGAGCAACCCGCTGCTGCTGAATGGGGGCACTCATTTGCAGGGAGGTAATCGGGGCTCCCCACAGTGCCGGGTTTCGTGGGTGCCTAATGCCGGCTATGCTGCCAATCTACATATTTGGCTATAAAATAAGTCTTAGACTGCCCTCCATTAACAATGGGGGGCAAAGGTGGATTATTTAAATCCTTATGGATTTTAGGAATACCAAATATAGCAGCCACTCTTGGAAACTCAACATACATAAATGCAAAGTGTTCTGATGTAATTTGACCCTGGGTCACCATATCCTGTAAAAAGTAATCAATTTTCTTATATGACATATTTTACTCATTCAAAGATGCTTCCACATATGTGTCATCATATAGTAGCTGCAACATACTCTGGTTATAATCAACTTGGTTCATTACCACTAATCCGCTGCCCTTATCGGGCTGCCCTATTTTTTAACTCATTTATTAAAAACTGTTGTTCAGCTGTTATATTAAACAATGGTTGTTGACAAGTCCACTTCACACATTTGTTTAAATGTCTTTAAAATAGGGTGCAAATTTGGATTAAAACTACTTGGCAGTCTCAAGTGATTAACACTCATAACATTAGTGTCTTGAAACACCAAAGCCAAATTAAGCCTCCTCATATACATTTTCAAGTCAGTTATTAGTTCTGTGGTTGTAGCCCTCCTGGTAGGAACAAAAGTCAACCCTTTACTAAAAACTTCTGCATGGGCTGAATTCAGTTCAAAACAATTGTATTTATAAATATTAAAGTCTCCAGCATTGTTCTGAATCAATTTATAGGGCTATTATTTACACTTTCATTAACACCACCTACCAGTTCTGGTGATAATTCACCTGGGAAAGCGAACCTGTTCTCTGCTTCTTCACCAGATAAATCCCATAGTCCATATATTCCTGACTGGGGAGGTTCCTCCTTTTCTTCTGAAACCTCTCGGATTGACACATGCTGCCCTGGTCCAAAGGGAGGTCCTGTTGTTTTCTATAACCGGAATCTCTCCCCTCTGATGGATCATTAACATCATCCGCTAGTACCGCAACATGATCCTCTCATTGTTGGCCTCTGGGTGGTTTGGGAAACGCCCTCCCATTCACACAGTCAGTCTGATCCCTTTCCAGCTTGCGTTTTTTCCTTTCCACAACTGCTTTACTCATATTGTCAGTATCAGAAAAGATTTTAAAATATTGATGTTTCCATATATACTTTGCCAAGACAAATCCTATTTAATGTTCTCATCCAAAGTTTTAATTTTCTGATTCAGCCCCTCCATTTGAACAGCATTGTGTTTAACTAACATCTCCAGGAGCTTGCAGCCATGCCAGTTGTACATTTGTAAAAGCTCAACATGTAAGGAACTGTTCTCAACTAAGCCAGTTGGAAATTTCCAAAGGTGCAAACCTTTTGGAACTTGTTTATGCTTTGTACATTCTCTAAAGTACATATTTTCATGATTCAACTTATGGTATTGCCACACCAAATCATGAAAGGTGTCCAAAGAGGTTTCAAGGGTGGGCGTGTCCTTACTGTTACTCACAGCTGGCTTCTCCACCTGATTCAGCCACTGTTCCAAGTCTAAATTTACCCCACTATTAAAATCCACATTTTTGGACCCTGGGTCAGACATCCATTCATTGAAATGACCTTGTCCTAGTGGAATACTGTCCTGGAACACATCAGTAGTGAAATACCTTATTGACTTGCCCCTCCATTATCAAAAATAGTTTTGTGAGTTAACTGTTGAGTCAAACAAGTCAAATTATGCACGGACTGTTGTAGTCCTTCAAATTCGGACCTCAAAATAAAGGGTAGATCATCCTGAGAGCTCCTGGCAGCCATACTAATAACAAAACACCAACCACAGACTTATAAAACAAAAACTGACAGCTCGAAGTACGACCAGTTTATTGCTAAGCGCTTTCGACCGTAAAGCCAGCCTTCATCAGACAATTTTCAAAAAAATCATGTGCCCCATTTTATACAAACCACAATACAATCATCTAATTAAACAATAAAACTGACAATTAAAAATCAACTTCCCCAAACAATTTGGTGTGTAACTAATATAAAATCAATACACATTGCTACAAAATTCGCTTATTAAACACCATCATCTTTAAAATACTCGAAATAGAAATAGTTCCCCAATAGTTTGGGGAAATTGATTTTTAATTGTCAATTTTATTGTTTAATTAAATGATTGTATTGTGGTTTATATAAATTGGGGCACATGATTTTTTGAAAATTGTCTGATGAAAGCTGGGTTTCCGGTCAAAAGCGCTTTCCAATAAACTGTTGTACTTTAAGATGTCGGTTTTTGTTTTATAAGTCTGTGGTTGGTGTTTCATATCTGAAATGGTTATCTCCTGAATGTGTACTCAGAAATCTTTCTCAATAAGCCCATCATTGTTTGGGTCATTTCCTACATACACACACACGGAAACACACACACACACACACACACACACACACACACACACACACACACACACACACACACACACACACTCTGTTTTCAAAGATAAACATTATTCGCCCTTCGGTTTCATTCCCAGCTGAGTTGCTTTCTGTTTGCATTATCTTTCAATGTTTTTGCAGATTACTGCCAGAGATTGCAGTTTTGTCCCATGTAGCAAAAACACCTAGACAGGCTGATCAGTGGAGTAACATTTTTCCTTCCCTTTGTGAAGGTGGATGGGTGATTGTGTGGCCCCTTGAATGAAATGGAGAAGGTAAATAAGAGAGTGTATTTTCCCTCTAATGAAGCAGAGCTACTGCTTTGTGAACTTTGCTTTCCGGGATAGGTTCCAGCAAACCCCTCCCCCCCACACCACCTCCATTAGTTGGTAGAAACAGAGTACAGAAAATAGATGAACATGTGATTCTTGCAACATAAACTGGTGGATAGGCTCCCATTATTTTGGTTACTAATTCTTATTCCAAAGTTTTGGTGTGATATAACTAACTGTACACCTTTACACAGACACACTAAATCAGGCTCAGCTTCAATGGTATCTTTACACTGTCAATGTTCAAATCTTCACATCCTCCCATAAACTGTGAAGCTTATAAACATATGGAAGACACAGTCTGGAATACCATACATCCATGTCTTCTGCAAGGAAGAGTCGGGTTCTCTTCATGGTACATCCTGTTGTGTTGCATCTCTTCCAGATCCCCCTACCAACAAGTATTGTAATCAGCTGAATTTTTTTTCCAAAGTTCAGTTTCTATGTTTTCACTAAAACCTCCATGCTGTACTTTAATTCACAGTGTGCCATTTGACTCCATCCCTGCTATTCTCTTACCCCACCAATCTCACCCTCGCTACTGTCCACTCCAGAGAGCATAGTGTTTGGAAGTGCGTGTGGCCAACAGTGATGAATAAATGTCTCCATGGCAGGATACCCTAGATTAAAAAGCTTAGTGTCAGTGTATTATTTATACCTCATTCTATCATAGGATCACTGTTTTTAATTGTAAGCCATTGAATTAAAGAAACCAGTCTCAAAATGTATTAGGATAGCATAATTAGCTAAGGGTGTTTAATCGCAGTATAACAAAAAGTTTGGTAAATGTGAATGAGTTACACGCCCACACAATTAAATTCCCATCTGATATATATAACTTGCAATTATGTGTGAGAGGGTACCTTTTTCATTTTTTGTATATATATATATATATATATATATATATATATATATATAAAGAGAAATGTTATGTAACTAGAACTCTAGTAGTGAATTTGCTGCCACAGTTTTTGTTGATTGTGTATCAGAAATGAACAAAAAAGAAACATGTAAAAATTTAGAAATGAAATAAAACAGTAGTACTTTTCATGAAGTGATGATTCTGTGACCAGAATTGCTTGCATAAACAGTTCCTAGATAAGGGGAGCTATTCAGAGTGGTGTTACCCGTGAGAGTCATTCTGATAATGATGATGGAGTCAAGCGCATGTATAAAGTTATAGTCAGCTGGTGTCCTTGGTGGCCAAGTGGTGCTATTTCTCTAGTTGCTCACGTCATCATGCAGAGGCAAAAAACTGGCTAATAAATTAGAATGGGAAGTGGGATTATTAGACTCTAAGGTACCTTAGCTGAAATATGCCTTTTTCATTGCTAAAATATTACCATGAAGACAAAGTATTTATGTGAAGATCATAGGGAGTATGTTAGCAGTTCAAAAGAGTGAACTATCAGAAGAGTGAATGCTTTTGCTGTAGTTATTAACAATGAACACTTACTTAGAGAAGTTAACAGTCTATTTGATTGCATTTCGGCCTGCCTGCCTGACTCCTTCTGTGTGAGACAAGGTTGCACTGGGGTCAGGGAATTTGCACTTAGCCCACTCTTGTGCCATATCAGAATTGGTATATATAATTAGCAGGGGGAGTGGGGTACACAGAGGCTAACCTCCCCACAAAAATATTTTTGTTTTGTTTTTGTGGTTTTTCAATAATTTTAGATTCACTCCAAAATGATTGCTGTTGTTTTGAGAATTTGATATTTGATAATATAATAGGGAGTGCACAGGTGAAGTGCACTGCATGTATTTAAAGTACATTGCATATCTGTGAATATTTATTAAAGAGTTTCCATTTAGCATTATTTTACAAACTACTATTTGAATAAAAATGCATTGAAAGTCTATAATTAATCCACTTTATGCTGTTTAACAGATTGCTAGAACTTTGGACATACATGAGAAAGGTGTTTCTGCATTTTTTTCCTGCCCTTCTTTGGCTATTAGTTTATACTTTATAATAATCACATAACAATCTTAAGAAATCCTAAAAATTCCAATTATTTGCCCAACTTAATTTGTATATGGTTAAGTCCTATAGAATTATCAGTATGTTCTCTAGAAAATGAAAAACAAATGATTAGGGGTGGGAATCTTGAAAGTCTGTAATTGCATAGTGTAAGACTCACCCTGTGCAAATGTTATGCAATGCAGTGTGGTAAACAAATAGAAGAAAGCATTAAAGTCAGAAAATGTGAAAAGATATATATGTAGTTCTATGCTAGTCAGTCCTGAAAACAGCAAGACCAGAGACAGTCTTTTGAAAGCATATTTTGTACTATATCTGTACTAGCAACCCCAACAGATGTAGAGCACCTGTGATCGTCTGCCCATCTTTCAGTGACCGCACCACACCATCCTCTCAGGTCTGCTCTCTGCAAACGTTTTGCATCTGTAAATGTTTTATGATACCTTATCACAAGACTGTCAAGTCAAATTACTGAACAAGCTATCATATAGTAACTGATCCTGTATTACCACCCACACATATCGTGATTGGGCATGGTAATATTTTCTTAGCAACTTGCCAACTTTACAGGTACATTAATTTCTGTTGAGAACAAAACACATGAAAAGTAAAGTAGCTCATTGGATTATTTCTAAATTGAAATAAATGTGTGATAATCATAGAGTAACTACTGACTTGAAGCAATTACCTGCTAATCAGAGACCAGCTTTTAAAAAAGAAAAAATGTACTAACCTACATTTTTACTTTGTCCACTTCTCCACAATGCAAAACAAGTGCAAAAATAATGCACAATAAAGCCAAATCTTTGTTCCTTAAGCAACAGTGGGGAACTGCTGCTTAGCATACCCGGGTGTTTCTGAAAGAAAATAAACAGCTTAACTGGGAAGGCCAACAAATCTAGTCTTCCACCCTAAAAGGTAATAGAGATTCATTAACAAAAGAGAAATCAGAAATATATTCATAGGTTCATAAGTATGTATTAGACTGGCTACCCTTGTGGGACATTTTAAGTCTAGCCAATTCCCCATTTTGTGTTTGAATTAACCTATTCCATTTTGTTAGAGATTGTCCTTCCCCATCCCATGATTGATAATTATATATTACCCCTAATGAGAATAACTGGGATCAAGCAATAGATAATTTGAGGGGATCAATGCATGGTATAAAGCATTTAAGAGCTACCTCTGTCCATTAGTAGTTGGGGGGCAGTCCTGCGGTACATTTTCTGCTTCTAATACATAGGTCCAAGTTATGCTTGAATATGGACAGGGATGAACTTTGTTTTATGTAAATGAGGAGTCTGTTCCAGAGCAGTGCTGTACTCTGCAAGCTATACCTGTTCCTCCAAACCATTCTGTTGGTCTTGCAGAATAAGTTTAGATCCCTTGACAGAGTATTTCTGATGTTATTTGACTTGCTGATGTACAGTAAATCCATCAGTATTAGATCAGAGGATGCCCTGCATGCCAGACACAGATCACCTCTTAGCAGTCTGTAGGATACCAAGTATAGTGACAAGGCTTTGAGTTGGTTCATGTAGGATATGTTGTTTAGGCCTTGTATCCTTTCAATAAGGTATCTCTGTGCCATTCCAGTTGTTGCATGTGTCTGGACAGATACATAATGTGAAGGCTGCCAGCCTAGCCAGATAGAATTGTGCAGATAATTCTGTCATTTGAAAATATGAATATTGAATTACAAACTTGTTTTCTTAAATGAAAGACTATGCTGTGAAATGTTGAACTTAAAACAATGTAGCAACATTGCCCTCTGCTGTAAAGAAAGCTCAGCTCTCGGACCCTACATTACAAGGCCTGAGAGAAATGGCTAGGGAGGTGCCTGATTCTCAAGGAAAGGGGGAATCTGTATACTGGGACAAAGGGTTACTATACAGAGAGTGGACCCCTGAGGGTGGTCTAGAAGGTGAGAGAGTACAGCACTTGGTAGTGCCTAGAGCCTACCATCTGGTGCTTCTAGCCCTGGCCCATGTTATTCCCTTTGCAGGTCATATTGGCATAAAATGTACAAAGAGGCGTATTATGCAGATCTTCTATTGTCCTGGAATTTCCAGAGATGTAACAGGGTACTGCAGGACCTGTGAGCAGTGCCAAAAGGTAGGCAAGGCAGGAGACAAGGTGAGAGCTCCTTTGATGCCTTTGTCTGTGATTGAGGAGCCATTTCAGAGGGTAGCTATGGATATTGTGGGTCCTCTGAGTACCCCAAGTTTTACAGGGAAAAAGTATATCCTAGTGGTAGTGGATTATGCTACACAATACCCTGAGGCATTGGCTTTCTCCGCCATTGAGGCAGAGAAGGTGGCAAATGCTTTGTTAGAGATTTTCAGCAGGGTAGGTTTCCCAAAAGAAATACTGACTGACAGAGGTGCCAGTTTCATGTCAGACCTGCTGGTTTGTCTGTGGAAGTCCTGTGGGGTGAAACACATGGAGACCACCCCCTACCATCCTCAGACTAATGGTCTTGTTGAGAGGTTAAACTCTGCAATCAAGTCCATGCAAGGGGCATTTGCAGATCAGTTTAAGAGGGTGTGGGACAAATATTTGCCCCATCTGTTGTTTGCTTACAGAGACAATCCCCAAGAATCCACAGGTTTTTCACCCTTTGAGTTGCTGTATGGGCATAGGGCGAGGGGACCTCTAGATTTAATTTGAGATGAGTGGGAAGGTGAGTGCGAGTCTCACAAGGAGTCTGTTGTGGCATACATCCTAAACCTCAGGATAAGGCTCAGGAAACTCATGGGCTTGGCCCAGGAGAACCTGGCAGAGGCCCAACAACAGAAAAAGATTTGGTATGACAGGAATGCTCAGCTAAAGTATATGCTGTTGGGCAGCAGGTAATGGTTCTCATTCCTGTCAGATACAACAAGCTGCAAGCAGCTTGGGATGGTCCCTACAAGGTGGTAAGAAAGGTAAGTGATGTTAACTACATGGTGGAACTGCTAGACAGATGGCAGGGGCACAAATTGTGCCATGTTAACTTGATGAAACCTTACCATGATAGGGAGGCCCTTGTGTTGAGCATTTGCAGTGGATTGCAGGAGGAGTCTGAGGGTGATCTGAGGACTGATCTCCTCAGTGAGGCTTGGGCTGACACCTCAGTGGAAGGGGTAGCAATGTCCCAGCAGCTATCTCCTACCCAGGTTCGAGAAATCCGAGCAGTGTTGCAGGAATTTGGGAACATGTTCACTGGGAAACCAGCGTGCACCAACCTAGTGCAGCACCAGGCAGATACAGGACCCCAAAGGCCTATTAGGCAGGCCCCATACAGGGTGCCTGAGAGATTCAGGCAGACTCTGAGGGAGGAGGTACTGGAAATGTTGGTGATTCAAGAGTCCAACAGTCCCTGGCCTCCCCAGTGGTGCTGGTGCCAAAGAAGGATGGCAGCACCAGGTTCTGTGTGGATTACAGGAAACTAAATAGTCACACAGAGTCAGATGCTTACCCCATGCCTAGGACAGATGAGGCCCTAGAGCAGCTGGGTGGGGCTGAGTATCTCACAACTATTGATCTTACCAAGGGTTACTGGCAGGTGCCCTTGACTCCCAGCGCTAAGGAGAAGTCAGCCTTTGTGACTCTTTTTGACTTGTATGATTTCACAAAGATGTCCTTTGGGATGAAGAATGCCCCAGCAACTTTCCAGAGGCTGGTAGATCATATCCTAGCAGGAGCAGGAGGGTTTGCCCTTGCTTACCTAGATGATATTGCCATCTACAGCCATTCCTGGCCAGAGCACCTTCAGCATGTTAGGGAGGTGCTGGGCAGACTACAGAGGGCAGAGTTGACCATTAAGCTGAGCAAATGTCAGGTGAGTATGGTGGAGGTCTCCTACCTAGGGCATAGAGTGGGGAGTAGTAAGATAAGGCCAGAACCTGCCAAAGTGGAAGCCATTTAGGCATGGCCTGCACCTATTACTAAAATGCAGGTGAGGGCATATTTAGGGACAGCAGGGTACTACAGAAAGTTCATCCCTAGTTATAGTACCATAGCTGCTCCCCTCACAGACCTGACAAGGAAGAACAGGCCAGATAAGGTAGTGTGGACCCCAGCATGTGAGCAGGCATTTCAGAAGCTTAAAGAAGCTTTGGGAGGACCTCTTGTGTTAGCCAGTCCAGATTATAGCAAAGAAGTTGTTGTGCAGGTGGATGCTTCAAACCATGGGGTGGGGGCTGTACTTAGCCAGATTTCTTCAGAGGGGGAAGAGCACCCAGTGGTTTGTCTCAGTCATAGGCTCCAACCCAGGGAGGAATGCTATGCAGCTGTAGAAAAGGAATGTCTAGCCATAGTGTGGGCATTGCAGAAACTTCAGCCTTTTTTGTATGGAAGGAAATTCACTGTTATGACAGATCACAAGCCCCTAATATGGTTAAACAGTGCCAGCCAGCAAAATGCCAAGTTGCTAAGATGGAGCCTAGAGTTGCAAGCATATGATATGTCAGTGCAGCACCGCAGTGGAAGTAGCAATGCCAATGCAGATGGGCTCTCAAGGGAATGGGGTAGGTATACTCAGATAGACCTGACCCTCTCAAGCAGCGTTTCTCAAGGGTCACTTGAAAAACTAGCTTGAGTTCTCCGGGGGGGGGGGGGGAATGTGAAGGCTGCCAGCCTAGTCAGATATAATTGTGTGGATAATTTTGTCATTTGTATATATGAATGTTGAATTACAGATTTGTTTTCTTAAATGAAAGACTATGCTGTGAAATGTTGAACTTAAAACAATGTAGCAACATTGCCCTCTGCTGTAAAGAAAGCTAAGTCAAACATTTCTTGTCTGTCATTTCAAGTTGAAATTATTTCATGTATGTCCCTTTGAAGTTAGAATTTGGAGTCGAGTCTAGAGTGAAGCATCCTGACTATTGTTTTAACTTAAGGAATAATTACTAGAGTTTACATATGGAATGTCTTTTATTGATGTAGTTTCCTGCAGGTGCAAGATAACAATTATGTAGTATCTGTTAGCTTGGGAACACCAGGAAAGTGTTAAAAGAAATGATGTAATGGGAACAAGGACTGCAATAGCAATTTAAACAGAGAGGATCAGAAGGCATGGAGCATTTTTGTCTTGACTATCCAACTCATCACCACTGTCTTGCTCTACATGTAAGTTATCTTAGACTTGTGTTTTCTTTTAGAAATAGCTAGAAACTAGAAAGATTAGACTAAGTGTTTTTTTGTGATGTCAGAACTGTACTACTGAATTATTTTAAGTATTTCCGTGTGATCTCTGAACTCTTGACTAGCACTGTGTAGTAGAAAGTATTGTCTGGTGGTTTTAATTATTTATTATTAAATATTTTAAAACCTTTTAACTGTGGCTGATTTGTGTAGAGATAATTTAAGCTCTTAAGAGTACTTGCATGCCTTTGTTAAAACTGTACAAAGCCATTCTAATAGCTTTAGCCTTGGGCTATACTAACAATTGGATAATAATGTTGCACAGTAATAATTGGACACCCTTTTAAGGGCATTTGAGTAACTGATAATTATTAGTGGGTGGTGGCAAGTGGTACTACCGTATAGTGTGGGTAAAAGGGGCACAGCTGGAGAACTTGTGCCAGCCTTCCCCAGAAGCGTCTGTGTGGTTGTGTTAAACTCTTATCTCAAAGTGTGTGTGTATCAGCTTCTTGGGCAGGGACATGAAGCACTGGTTGGACAGAGAGGGTGCTGGAGATTTTAGCTTGCCCACTAGGCTGAGATCTGGACCCTATAACTGTGCCAGTGGGGAGTCTTATTGGGGACCTGGAGAGCAAGGGAGCAACCAGCCCCGGACTGACTGTGATCTCTGTGTGCTCTTAAGGGAAATTGCACTTTACTGTGATTATTTGTTGTCCTTTCCTCATATATGAGACGCCCTCTCTGGTGTTGGTGGTGAGGATTGAGGCTCCTTGATTGCTGGGCCAGGGCACAGGCATCACACATGTCAAGTGGGGCATTATATGTAATGACTGGCCTAAAGTGGGCTGAGTTAAGGGCATCAATGTCATCCCTAGATCTAGACCCAATCCCTTTGTTTATAAGCTGTGCAATATAGAAAGATATTCTTACAGCAATGGACACATATTGGTGAAAAGTTAGGTCACTGTCTATATAAGTTCCCAAATCTTGAACAACTGGGTCAACTCTTAGAGGTGTATTATCAATTTGGTTGTTTCAGGGGGTAAATAATTTTCCAAAGGATACAATAATGCATTTTTTGGCATTTTGTTTCAGTCCATGATTTTCGTACCAGTTATTTAATTTGGACAAAGGATGGCTAAGCCAATTTGGGATTCAATAACTGCTCCTAGCTTGCAGCCATCTGCAAACTTAGGCTGCCAGAGCCCTTTGGTATTGGCTTTTACTTAAAAAAAAAGTACCCGAAGCACTTGTAGTACACACAATATTTAATCCACATTTAGCGCTTTCATCCTCAGGGTATATGGACTTCATCAGAATGACAAAACATGACACAAAGCCAGCTTAAATACACATGACTAACCCTCAATTAAGAAATCAGGCTAGCTCACAGGTAACCCGTTCTACTTAAAGGTACCTGAAATAAAAGTAGAAATGTTTAAAAGTTATAAGTTTTAAGTTAGGGAAAGACCTATTATAGTTTACCAGAAAGATGTAGACATTTGGGGTTATGGTACTGTGAAATTACAAAGGAAATACCACTGTGACAGTAAATTTATTGTCATTGACAGTATCCAAGAGAGACCTAGAGGTGGACCTGTAGATCTGTATTTCTGTATTTAGTGTATCAAGAGTTGAAGTGGCAGCTTAGGTGTAATGCTGCTAACAAACCTGGTCTGAATGAGACTGTATCTATGTCTTGTTATCTCAAGCTAAAATCAATGTTTGCTATCTAGGTTAGTCACCACTATTTAACTCACATTTTTAATTGTGTTTTTATTGTTTAAAATTATGCATTTTGTTAGGTAAAGGGTTAAAAGTTATAACTTTTAAGTATTTCTACTTTTATTTCAGGTACCTTTAAGTAGAACACGTTACCTGTGAGCTAGCCTGATTTCATAATTGAGGGTTTGTCATGTGATTTTTAATTGTATTTAGGCTGGCTTTGTGTCATGTTTTGTCATTCTGATGAAGTCGAAATATCTTGAGGATGAAAGCGCTAAATGTGGATTACATATTGTGTGTACTACAAGTGCTTCGGGTACTTTCTTTTTTATTTTATTAGTCGGTTTATGTATTTGTTTTATTGGCTTTTACTCAAGAAAAGTAGAAGTCAAACAGGAGAGGTTCAAGCACAGAACCCTGGAGGACTCCACTGGTGACTGGTCTCATTGTGGAAGTAAACCCCCTTATTTTGATTTCCTGGGTCCTACCTGTGAGCCAGTTAGCAATTTAGCAGGTGATGTAGGGGGTTATTCCTATCTTATTTAGCTCTTCTGCTATGCTTGAGTGGGTTATTGTTTCAAAGGCTTTGGGCAGGTCAAAGTATGTGCTATAAACCATTTTACCTTCATCCATTGCTTTAATGACCTTTTCAGAAAAAATTCACCAGATTGAGTAAGCATGACCTGACCTTGAAGAATCCAAACTGAGATGGACCCAGTGTTCGAAGGCTCCCTGTGTCCTGATTGATTAGTTCCATGATACGTCCTTCCATAGCTTTGCAAATGAGGCAGGTCAGACTTATGGGTCTGTAATTGCCTGGGTCTGTGCTGCTATAATAACTACTGTTGCAGGTAGTCATAGAGAGAGAATACCAAAAACAGAAGTGGGAACTGATTTCTACTTCAGACTGTTCCTAGTGCCAGGACAAGAAGGCACATAAGGACCGACTTTTCACGTTTATACAAGTTTTTAAAAAGTCAAAACTGAAAATGCTAGCCATGCAAGGCCTTCTATCTCTCTTCTTCCCACAAGTTTACATAGTGACTCTGGACCTAAAAGATGCCAGGTTAGTCAGGGTGGACAGACAGTTTCTCAGATTTGAATCAGGAGGTTGATGTTATCAGTTCACTTCCTTACTCTTTGGTTAATTGCTGCACTTAGGAGATTCACAAACTGCCT